>NC_092756.1:71172767-71268468 GCF_047496795.1 Chiloscyllium punctatum | reverse complement strand
GACCCCCTGCAGTTGAACAGCCAACCCGCGGTTGAACAACTGCCACTACACAGAGTATTCCAAATACACATTTTGGAAGACATTGGAAGATGCCTCGTGCCCTAGGAAAGTCAGCTTCAGCACAGGGAACGTGGAATATAATGCCTGGGGAGACTGAAGGAATCTGTAGAGAGAGAGAGAGGAGGAAAACTTCTTCAAGGCAGGCATCCTTGCAAGAGGAATCGCAGTAGGGTTAAAAATCAACGAGGTAAAAACAATGACTGCAGATGCTGGAAAGCAAATACTGGATTAGTGGTGCTGGAAGAGCACAGCAGTTCAGGGCAGACTTCACACTTGTCGCTGGGAGCTGCTGCCATTGGTTTGGAAGGCCAGAAGGTGGCAGTGTTGTGCAGCTGAAACAGGGTCTGACTCCGTGGGACATCAGGTCGACTGCAGAGTGGATAATAACTCCAGAGAAAGGGCTATCTTACTGAGCAGGGAACCAACAACCCTCATCCACATCATCCAGAGTAGCTCACTGACCTACTTATTTCATTTTCTCATTGATCGGACCAGCACCTAATTGATTTTCCAGGTCAGTTATGAAGAGACAACCCCATCTCTGGGGGGTCTGGAGTCACATGTAGGCCAGGCCAGGTCAGGATGGCAGATTTCCTTCCCTAAAGGATGTTTGTGGACCAGGTGGGTTTTATAGCAATGGAAGTTTATTCACTTCAAGATCCAGAGTGTTTCAAACATGTGACCTGAAAGAATTAGCCACAGGTTCAGGATAACTAATCCAGTGACATTCTTGAGGGAGCTGTAAACTGATCAGGGGAATTGCATACCGAGCTGGGGAAGGGGAGCTGGACGCTGACCCAGGAATGGGGGTGGGGAAAGAGGAGAGTTGTACACTGATCTGGGAATGGGGGGGCGGGGGGGTTGCAGGAGAAGCTGTACACTGGGTGCAGGGAGCTGTAGCTCAACTGGAGAAACTGTACACAGCCTTGGACAGCAATGCACAGTCTAAGAAGCAGCACTCCGAAAGCTAGTGCTTCCAAATAAACCTGTTGGACTATAACCTGGTATTGTGTGTTTTTAATTTTGTACATCCCAGTCCAACATCGGCGTCTCCACTTTAAAGAGAAAACCAGTCCCTCGTGGGGGAACGTACAGCTGGACTGTGAAGACCCCTGCAGTTGAACAGCCAACCCGCGGTTGAACAACTGCCACTACACAGAGTATTCCAAATACACATTTGGAAGCATCGGAAGACGCCTCATGCCCTAGGAAAGTCAGCTTCAGCACAGGGAACGTGGAATATAATGCAGCCTGAAGCAGTTCTGTGGAGGGGGACACATTCTGAGGAAGAGGGGCATACAATCTGAGGGACCATTACACCATAGAAAGGACTGGCACATAACTTAGGGTGTACATGGCCTGAGGCTGCACTACGTGGCCTACGGCAATGGAGAACATCATGTTAGGGCAGAGATACTCAGGGTAGACAGGCAGGAGGCTGGAAGAACACAGCAAGCCAGACAGCATCAGAAATACTCCGGAGCAGGGCGATGGCAACTCTGTGGAATAGACCATGGGGAAAGGTGGTACGGCTGAGAGCATGGGAACTGTCAGACCTTGTCCTGACATTAACAGCAACAAAATCCTCTTGAGTTTTCAGCAAAGCTCACGAGTTTCTGAGAAGGAGAAAGGAGACGGTACAGATTAGAGCAATGTCGCCTGATGTCACTGATCTTCAGTGAGAGGTGGCTGCTCCATCTGGTATTTCCTATCGTGACTCTCAAAATGTTTGTCTCCAAGGGGAATACTCAGGGGATATCTGGGGAAGCTGAAAATCAACACTGATGGGAAACAGACGCTGATGGTTCATGATCCTTGCGATTGAACAGCTGGAGTTAGCAGATCCCAAGGATAGTGTCTGCCCTCACTGAGGTTCACAGTCTCAGCGGTGAGACCCTGTAACCCGTTCACCCCTTCCTCCCGACCCTCAGGTTTGAGAATGACGTCAAGCTGTGTGAGAAAGCAGCTGAAGGACGTGGTGGATGGAAAGAGAAAATGCAGATGAAGCGAAGATTGGCTTCTGTGGTTGACAGGGAGGACAAAGGTTCCAGGAGGATGTAAACAGAGTGGGCAGATGGAATTTAACCCGGATAAATGTGAGGTGATGCATTTTGGAAGAAGGAACAAGACAAGGAAGTACTCAATCCATGGCTGGACAATAGGAAGCTCAGGGGGAATCTTAGGATTCCTAAAGTTAGCAAGACAGGTTAGTAGGGTAGTTAAGAGGGCACAGGGGATGCCTGCTTTTATCAGTCATGGCATAGACTATAAGAGAAGGGAGGTTATGTTGGAGCTGTACAGTTGGGACAGCACGGTGGCTCAGTGGTTAGCACTGCTGCCTCATAGCGCCAGAGACCCTGGGTTCGATTCCAGCCTCGGGAGACTGTCTGTGTGGAGTTTGCACATTCTCCCCGTGTCTGCATGGGTTTGCTCCCACAACCCAAAGGTGTGTAGGTTAGGTGAATTTGCCATGCTAACCTGTCCATAGTGTTCAGGGTAGGTCAGGTGCATTAGTCAGGGGTAAATGTAGGGGATTGGGTCTGGGTGGGTTACTCTTCAGAGGGTCAGTGTGGACTTGGGGGCCTGTTTCCACACTAGGGATTCTATTCCCAGCTGGTATACTGTGTGCAGTCCTGATCACCACACTATAGGAAGGTTGTAGTTGCATTGGAGGGTGCACAGAGGAGATTCACACGGATGTTACCAGGGATGGCACAGTGTAGTGATGAAGATTGGAGAGGGAACCCGGATAAAAATGAATGGTAGGCAACTGCTCCCCTTAGTTGAAGAGTCAAAAACAAGGGGGTGTAATTTTAAAATGAAAAGCATTAGGTTTACAGGAGATTTGAAGAAAAGATTTTTCACCCAGAGGGTGGTAGGGACTGCCTACCTTGAAGAAGTTCTCCGCTGTCTCCACGAATCTCAGAGAGTCTCTCTCTCACTGTAACCCCAGGTCGTCTCCTCTGCCCTGAAGCTGGTCAACCATGTCCTGAAGAACATACTCGACTCTTGGCCAGCCCCACCCCCTCCCATTTATCTCTCCATCCCGGAGGCTCCCAGCCTCATTCCTGATGAAGGGCTTTTGCCCGAAATGTCGGTTTTCCTGCTCCACAGATGCTGCCTGACCTGCTGCGCTTTTCCAGCACCACTTTTATCTAAGTTAAAAATTACACAACACCAGGTTATAGTCCAACAGGTTTAATTGGAAGCACACTAGCTTTCGGAGCGACGCTCCTTCATCAGGTGATAGTGGAGGGCTCGATCGTAACACAGAATTTATAGCAAAAATTTGCAGTGTGATGTAACTGAAATTATACATTGAAGAATTGATTGTCTGTTAAGCCTTTCATCTGTTAGAATACAGTGATACTTTCACTTCTTTCATGTGTAAATCACAAAACCCTTTTTTTTTAAAGTTGCATTCTCGGGTTAGCTGTTAACAATGGTGATAGCTAGACAATATGTTGAAGGTGTTAGCCTCCTGTGTTCTCTGTCTATGACCTGATGTTTAGATTGATTCCAATCTAAAAAGTGAGATAACAGAGTTTTACATAAATTCATGCAGTTTTTGAGCTCAGAGTTCAACATGAATGTATGCAGTTTTTGAGCAAAGTACAATGTAACTCTGCAAGTACAAATTCACCCCACAAGATATATGTGTGCATGTGGGTCATTGTCTGTCTGTGTGTGTGTCTGTCTGTCTGGGGTGGGGGTTGTGAGTGTGAGAAAGTGTGTGTGTGTGTGTGTGTAGTGAGTGCAGAGTGTCTTAAGTCTGCGAGGGGGTGCATGTGTGGGAGTGTGTGTATCTATAAGGGTGTGTGTGGGTGTCTGTGTGTACCTGTGTCCGTGTGTATGTGAGAGTGTGTGTGTGTGGGAATATCTGTGTGTGTGTGTGTGTGTAGTGCAATGGTGATCACCTGTAATGTGACATGAACCCAAGGTCCCGGTTGAGGCCCGCCCTATGGGTACCGAACTTAGCCATCAGCCTCTGCTCGGCCACTTTTCTCTGCTGCCTGTCCCGAAGTCCACCTTGGAGGATGGTCACCCGAAGGTCCGAGGCTGAATGTCCTGGATCACTGAAGTGTTCCCCAACTGGGAGGGAACCCTCCTGTCTGTTGATTGTTGTGCGGTGCCCATTCATCCGTTGTCGTAGCCTTTGCTCAGGTTTCCCCAATGTACCATGCCTCCAGGCATCCTTGCCTGCAACGTATAAGATAGATAATGTTGGCTGAGTCACATGAGTACCATGTACAAGGTGGGAGGTGTCCCCACGCGTAATAGTGGTATCTATGTCCACACTGACACGTCTTGCAGCGTCCACCGTGACAGGGTTGTATGGAGTTGTCCTGAGAGCCAGGCAGCTTGCTACGAACCATGATCTGTTTGAGGTTTCACTCTCATCGCGACTCTGATCTCCAGCGTCTGCAGTCCTCACTTTCTCCGACTGGAATGCACTGCCTAGGGGGGAAGGGGGTAGTTGAGGTGAAAAACCTTGCAACCTTTCTAAAACAAAATACTTGGACGAGCCCGAAAACTATTGAACTCGATGTTGAATCCTGTAGGCCCAAGTAGAAAATGAGATGTTGGTCTATAATGTTTAATCACTAATTAATCAATAAGCTGAGGGCTTGAGCAGCTTCTGCCATGCCCTTAACCCCAAACCCCCCTCACACACCAGGCCCTGTCATCACGACCTGCTGCCACACACAACCCATTGATAGCCACAGATGGTCCCCATTAACACCGATTGATTGATTGTCCCAGCCTGCCCTTTATGTTCTGTCTTCCTTTACCCAACTGCTGTTTCTCCCTCTCTCCCCTTCCAACCGCCCCAGCTATAATCAGTTCTGAAGCAGAGTCACTGGGCCAAAAGCGTTAATTCTACTTTCTCTCTCCACAGATGCTGCCAGACCTGCTGAGTTTCTCCAGCTATTCCCGGTTTTTGTTCCTGATTTCCAGCATCCACAGTTCATTGATTTTCTTTTCCCCCTGTATCTCATCTCTCCAGCCCTGTTCGATGTTTCAATGAGATCCCCTCTCATCCCAGTAAGCCCCGGCGAATGCAAGTTTAATTGACCTAATCTCTCCCCATATGAGAAACTTGCCATCCTAGGAATTGGCTCAGTGAACCCTCTCTGCACTCCCCCGAGGTCAAATATGTTTTGTCGTAGATAAGGAGACCAAAACTGCTCACAGCACTCCTGATGGGGTACAGACCTGCAGTAAGATCTCCTTGAATGGGTAATCCAAGATGGAGGACGGGAAACATTTCTGGCTGTAACAGCTGCTCCTTTTTTGAGGGACTTTAAGTGCTGGAGGTGATTTCCTCGAATTCCTGGAACAGCAACTACTGTTTTATATGCTGTTGCATTGTTTTGGAACTTTGGGAAAAATACTCAAAACGACAGCGCTGAAAAAGTGTTGCTGGAAAAGCGCAGCAGGTCAGGCAGCATCCAAGGAGCAGGAGAATCGACGTTTCGGGCATGAGGCCTTCTTCAGGAAAGCAGTTGAAATGACATTACTCCTACACACCCTGAAGTGGGCAGGCTTTCCAATGCTGGCACGAGACTGAGAAGGCAGAGAGTGAAGCAGAAACCCAGGCAGAGGGCAATCAGTGTGTGCAGGAAACTCCTAGATTCCATTCTGCCAAAGACACCCTTTACCTCCCTGTATTCTTTTTCACTAAGTTCATAGAGGCATCGAGATGGACAGTCCACATCTCCTCCAACAGCAGTTTTAAAAGGGAGAAGAGCAGACAAAGGAAGCGCATGGTGAGGTCATTGCAGGAGAGAGAGAGAGAGAACCTACACAGTTACTGCCTTTGATGTTTGAATTTGTGTATCGCTGGATATCAGAGTGTGTCTGGGCAACGTTTTCACTCAGAGGGTGGTACGTGTGTGGAATGAGCTGCCAGAGGATGTGGTGGACGCTGGTACAGTTACAACATTTAAGGGACATTTGGATGGTTATATGAATAGGAAGGGTTTGGAGGGATATGGGCCGGGTGCTGGCAGGTGGGACTAGATTGGGTTGGGATTCCTGGTCGGCATGGACGGGTTGGACCGAAGGGTGTGTTTCTGTGCTGTCCATCTCGATGCCTCTATGAACTTAATGAAAAAGAATACAGGGAGGTAAAGGGTGTCTTTGGCAGAATGGAATCTAGGAGTTTCCTGCACACACTGATTGCCCTCTGCCTGGGTTTCTGCTTCACTCTGTGCCTTCTCAGTCTAGTGCCAGCATTGGAAAGCCTGCCCACTTCAGGGTGTGTAGGAGTAACGTCATTTCAGTCTCCACAAAGGTTCGAGAATAGATGGGAGCGTGTGTCAGTCTTTGGCAAACCTGCTTCAAGCCTCAGTTAATAACTGGCCAGGAGGCTCCAGCCTGGACAAAGCCAGCATTCGGTTCCATTTCCTCCCACAGCCCAAAGATGTGCAGGTTAGGGTGAATTGGCCGTGCTAAATTGCCCACGGTGTTAGGTGCATTAGTCAGGAGTGAATGTAGGGGAATGGGTCTGGGTGGGTTGCTCTTCGGAGGGCCGGTGTGGACTTGTTGGGCCGAAGGGCCTGTTTCAACACTCTAGAGAATCTAATCTCATCTAGAGCAGGCTCAGTGTTCGCCAGGCAGGGTGTATGGGGGGTGGAGTATCAGGCATCAGGGCTAACACTGCTTGGTGAACCTGGCAGAGCTGTTCTGCATCACAGTGGAGGAGATATGGACTCAGTGAAAGCCAGACTGTAACCAATGGAGTGAAAAAATAGAGACCATGTGAGGCCAGTGCCCAGTCAGTGTTTGAATCAAATGTCTTTAACCAACACCAGCCTCGCTTCACCGAGCAACAAAGAAGGTTGCTTACAAGTATCGCCTGTTTGGCTGCAGTAACCGAGTAGATTAGAATCAGCCCATCATAGAATTCCTACACCAACCCTCCAAACAGCATCCCATCAGACCCAACTCCCCCCCCCCCCGACCTGACCTGACCTGACCTGACCTGCTGTGCCTTTTCCAGCAACACACTCTCGACTCTGACTCTCCAGCGGCTGCAGTCCTCATTATCTCCTAGCTGTGCATCCCTGAACACTTTGGACAGTTTACTGTGGACAATCCACCCTAACCTGCACGTCTTTGGGCTGTGGGAGGAAACCGGAGCAGCCGGAGGAAACCCAACGCAGACACGGGGAGAATGTGCAAAGTCCGCACAGTCAGTCGCCCGAGGCGGGAATTGAACCATTTACCCTGGCCGCTGTGAGGCAGCAGTGCTAACCACTGAGCCACCAGTCCGCACAGCAGAGAAACAGTCAGCCCGCAGGGTTTCAATTACTCTCTGGCCCCTCTCCTCAAACCTTGTGTCTGAAAGAAGGGAACAGTCAGGGTGTGGGATGCCAAAGCATTGTGGGATGATGGATCATTGCTAGGTGATGGTCATCAAGTGACACTTGGAGGGTAGAGGTCATTTGGTGATGGTCATTGGCAGTTGGTTGCTGAGCAATAGTTGCTAGGTGACGGTCACTGTGAGATGGTCCTTGGGAGACGTTTACTAGATGATGGCCCCACGGTGATAGTTACTGGCTGATGGTCACCCGGCAATAGTGGCCATTAGATGGTTGCTAGGTGATGGTTGCCAAGTGATGGAATTGTGGTTCACAAGGAGGCAGTTGACTAACTCCTGCCCACGTGAGCTGAACCACCACTCCCCCGCATCTTGCCATTCCCACGGTAACCAGTAGCCAATCACAATCAGCCAATGCACCGTGTGTAATAAATCACCTTTGTTCACTTTAACCCTTGGTATTCTGCAGTGTTCAGCAGATGTAGCAGGGTCTTCACTCACCTGGCATTGTGTCACACTGTCGGTATATGGCTGTGACCGGACTGTCTGCTCTCTCTCACAGGCCCCGACTCGGCTCCTCCCAGGACAGGGGTTTGGGGGAACTCCTGCTGCCAAATTCGACAATTTGTACATCAGGGTCAAGCTAAGATTTGGGGGCGGGGGAAGGCAGCGGTGGAGAGTGGTTGTTCTGAGGGTGAGACACAGAACATATGGAAGCAAGAGCCTCAGCATTTTGAGATCTGTATGTGAAACCTCAGTTCTGGTGAACAAGTTCCATCTGTACGAGGGGAGGAATCAGAAACCTCTCAGTCCTCGTGTCCTGTCAATGTGAGAGCGATGACTCATGGTGTGTGTCACAGTTGACATATAGCTGCAGGCAGTGAGTGCACCAATTAGCTGACAGTGAGGAGGAACTATCTGGAGAATTGCAAATTGCTGCTGGTTTCACTGATGCGTGATGCTGAGACTCTACATAAACTGCAGCTTAGACTGAATTTCTCCACGATTCCCCTGGGTTTGCTTCATTTGCACATTAATAGCCTTTCAAGTGCGTTGAAGTCCAGTAATTATCTGGGTGAAGTATCCTTTTCATAATGTGCTCACTGTTAATGTTAGCCAGTCAGCCCCTCTGGCCCTGAAAGCAATTAGATGTAACGGTGTTCGGGCTGCTTTTCAGCAGGTGCTGTGTTCCCCATCTCAGTTTGTAAATCAAATCTGTGATTCACATGCAGACTTCCAACAGCGAAGTGAGGCACAGAGACCTAGGAGAAGCGTGTGTTGTGAGCTCAAGGGTTTACTAGGATTGAAGTGTGTTATTAAACTGCACACGCATTGCTTTCTGCATCAGCATGGCCTTTCCTGTGAACTCAAGCCCTCATTGGGGTCTGACCACAGACTGGCAGCAGTCGTCATCATTGGATGTTGTGATCTGAAACATGACTTCTATCCTGCTTGTATTCCAGGGCCTTTAGCTTACACCTCGCTTCCTTTATAAGATTCTGTGAGGCTTATAGATGCTAAAACCTCAAGGGGGGATGTCAAAGTGAAGGGGTGGTGGTAGGGAGACCATTTAAGACAGGGATGAGCAGGAAGAAGTTCGCCCACAGGGTCATGAATTCTCTTCCCCCAGCGCAGACTGGCTTTTTAAAAAATCTATTCAAGGAGAAGTTGGAGAGATTTCTGAGCAACAAGGGAGTCAGGGGAGTGGGGACAGTGGGGGGTTGATGAGGAAGAGGCCACAGCCAGAACCGGCGCGATCTTGTTGAATGGAAGAGAAGAGCTGAAGCGCTATACCCACCGCTGCTCCTGGTTCTTATGTTTTTCTTATTTCTTCTGACTTGACCCCTCCATTTTTGTCCCTATCTTGTCTGAAAACCCAGTAACAGGGAATGTTGAACTTCCATTTCACCTCCTTCTGTCACATCTCAGTCATCGCTGTGATATTGTACTCCGTTAAAAATCACACGACACCAGGTTATAGACCAACAGGTTGATTTGGAAGCACTAGCTTTCAGAGCACTGCTCCTTCATCAGGTGGTTGTCATTAGGTGTCACATTAGCGGTCTGAAAGCTAGTGCTTCCATTTAAACCCGTTGGACTATAACTGGCTGTTGTGTGATTTTTAACTTTGTACACCCCAGTCCAACACCGGCACCTCCAAGTCATATCGTGTCTATATGAGCCCTCAGCTTCTTTACCTCATTCGTTAGGAACTTGGTGTCTGTCTCAGTGATCTTGGAACAGCTCCTTTGTTGTCTGATTTCCAGCCTTCATTTCCTGGAGGGAAAATTGTGTTCTGCTTTCCTTCTCTCTCTCTCTGCTGAGCTGACCCAAGCTCCTATCTTTTTGCCACTTCCACTGAAACTCGTGCCAACTGTTCCAACAGTCTCCCTGGTCCTGAATTTGACCTGGCCCTGTTGGGGCAGAACGTACTGGGTCTGTGCAGGTCTCAATCCCTATGAGAACCAGCCCGGATGCCCGAGGGATGTAAAGTTCTTCCTCCCTCACCGTCTCATTGGCCACGCATTCTGCCATTTCCTTACTCACTAATGCATGGCACTGCGTTATCATCAAGAGATTACTGTCTTTGCTCCTTTTATTAAAATCCATTTTCTTCATCCCTGAACCTAGCTCTAGGACCTCATCCCACTTTCTGCCTCATCATTGGTATTGACATGGACCATGCAAACAGTTCGCCTTCCTCTTCCAGAAGGTTCTAACAGTTGCACACTGACCTCCTTGACCCTGGCACCATTGAGGCATCCTGTCCAAAGGGTGCACATTTTGCTGTCTAGCTCCCCCTAGCTAGGAGGCCCAATCTCACTATGACAGCTATTGATCGAGGAGTTGATGTTGTTACAGGAGGTGACGCCAGGTCATGTGGTACCCAGTGTGTTGAGCAGTGTGCCCCAAACACAGTGGGCTGCTGGTCTCCCTGCCTCTGGTCTAGGAGGTTTGGGTTGAACTCCCCACTTGCTTCAGAGATAAATACAGGTTGATTTAAAATACCTACAATGTCCGTAGCTTGGTTCTGTTTCCGTGTCCATCTCTAAGTAAACTTGCAGGACCTTCTCCTCCTGGGGAGGACCGAACGTTTGAACCAGTGAGTGCAACCGTGAAAGGGATCCATCAGTGTTTGCTTGGAGAGTGACGTATACACACGGGTGGCTGCTGGTCGACATGCCTGCTCCTGCCTGGCTGGCTGGTGACCATCCATTTCCTCTCTGCCTGTGCAATCTTGAGCTGCAGGGTAACTGCATCCAGGAGTGTGCTGTGCCCATTGTCTGCAGCGTCACGGCATGGACACCCATACTGGGAGGAGACAGTGGGCTGCTGGTGTACAGTGCGCTGGACGCACTGAGCTACAGGGAGAGGCCGAACAGGCTGGGGCTGTTTTCCCTGGAGTGTCGGAGGCTGAGGGGTGACCTTCGAGTTTTATAAGATCGTGAGGGGCACAGATAGGGTAAATAGGCAAAGTCTTTTCCCTGGGGTGGGGGAGTCCAGAACTAGAGGCATAGGTTTAGGGTGAGAGGGGAAAGATATAAAAGAGACCTACAGGGCAACTTTTTCACACAGAGGGTGGTACGTGTATGGAATGAGCTGCCAGAGGAAGTGGTGGAGGCTGGTACAATTACAACATTTTAAAAGGCATTTGGATGTGTATATGAATAGGAAGGGTTTGGAGGGATATGGGCTGGGTGCTGGCAGGTGGGACTAGATTGGGTTGGGATATCTGGTCGGCATGGACGGGTTGGACCGAAGGGTCTGTTTCCATGCTGTACATCTTTATAACTCTATGATACTGGGACCTTTACTTGGTTCTTTACAGTTCACATTTACATCACAGTTTCACCGTGTCCTGTGCCCTGGGGTTTTGTGACTGAGATGTTCAGTAACTGGAATCAGCAGGTACAGAGTTCAAATGGAATGAGATTTGATAAAACTGAGAGAATTAGGAGTGGAAGTTAGTGATGGACACATTCAATGAGCGTGATAATTTTTTTTATTTATTACAAAAATATACTTTGTTCATAGAAATCTTTTGATATCTGTACAGTTAGTGATGCCATTCATATGGATGCATCGCATGTCTTTACGTGAAGGGGAAATGAGGAAACTGTTGAAGTCCACATTCCCCCACCTCACCCTAGTTCTAAACTTCCAGCTCAGCACTGTCCCCATGACTTGTCCGGACTGGTCCTACCTGCCTATCTCCTTTTCCACCTATCCACTCCACCCTCTCCTCCCTGACCTATCACCTTCATCCCCTCCCCCACTCACCCATTGTACTCTATGCTACTTTTTCCCCACCCCCACCCTCCTCTAGCTTATCTCTCCACCTTCAGGCTCACTGCCTTTATTCCTGATGAAGGGCTTTTGCCCGAAATGTCGATTTCGAAGCTCCTCGGATGCTGCCTGAACTGCTGTGCTCTTCCAGCACCACTAATCCAGAATCTGGTTTCCAGCATCTGCAGTCATTGTTTTTGCCATCACCTATTGGACCCAGTTTATTTTATCTTGATCTATTATAATCTTATACAACTCTGTCACAGTGACTCTCGACTTGTCATTTCTGCGAATCAATCATTTGAGAACTTTTTTTTGTCTATGGGAATGTTGCTGAACAAAGAAACCTTGGGACGCAGGCCCACAATTCCGTGAAAGTGGAGTCACGGGTAGGCAGGGTAGTGAGGAAAGTGGTTTGGAATGCTTCCTTTTATTGGTCAGTACATTGACTGTAGGAATTGGGATGTCGTGTTGTGGCTGTACAGTACATTGGTTAGGCCACTTTTGGAATACTATGTT
The DNA here is from genome assembly GCF_047496795.1 of Chiloscyllium punctatum. NCBI lineage: Eukaryota > Metazoa > Chordata > Chondrichthyes > Orectolobiformes > Hemiscylliidae > Chiloscyllium > Chiloscyllium punctatum. The sequence continues at coordinate 71,256,275 of NC_092756.1, read as the reverse complement.
TAGTTCTGGTCTCCTTCCTATCGGAAAGATGTTGAGAAACTTGAAAGGGTTTAGAGGACCTTTTCATGGATGTTGCCAGGGTTGGAGGATCTGAGCTACAGGGAGAGGCTGAATAGGCTGGGGCTGTTTTCCCTGGAGCGTCGGAGACTGAGGGGTGACCTTATAGAGGTTTACAAAATTATGAGGGGCATGGATAGGGTAAATAGACAAAGTCTTTTCCCTTGGGTGGAGGAGTTCAGAACTAGAGGGTATAGGTTTAAGGTGAGAGGGGAAAGATTTAAAAGGGACCTAAAAGGCAACTTTTTCACTCAGAGGGCGGTGCGTGTGTGGAATGAGCTGCCAGAGGAAGTGGTGGAGGCTGGTACAATTGCAACATTTAAAAGGCATTTGAGTGGGTGCATGAATAGAAACAGTTTAGAGGGATACGGGCCAAATGGTGGCAAATGTAACTAGATTAATTTAGAATATCTGGTCAGTATGGACTAATTGGATTGAAGGGTTTGATTCCATGCTATACATCTCTTTGACTCTATCGACAAACACCTATAGTCCTCTAAGACACAAAAACAGAACAGCAAAAATGAATCAACTGTGACTAACAAACAACGTTAAAGATTGCATCAGATTAAAGGAAACGGCTTATAAAGTTGCCAGGAAAATATGTGACCCTCAGGATTGGTAGCAATTTAGATCTAGTAAAGAATGACCAAGGAACTAACTAAGAACATACAGAGAGAACATGAACACAAACTGAAGAATGTAAGGGTGTGCTGTCAATGTTTCTAAAAGGAAAAACAATAATTGGAGAAATTTGGGTCCACTACAGGTGCAGACAAGAATTAATAATGGAGATCAGGAAAATGGTAGAGAAACAAAATAATTATTTTATGTCTGTTGTTGTGGAGGAAGATATGGAAAACCTCTGAGAGGAACCAGGGGATTTGTGGAAATGAAAACTGAAATGAATTAGCATTAATAAGGGGATAGTATTTGAAATACAAAGTGGTTTGAAGGTTGATAAATCTCCTGGACCAGAAAAGCTAGATTTCAGAGTATTGAAGGAGGTGATTTTACAGATAGAGGGTGCATTGCTGGATGGGTGTTTCCACAGTTCTGGAAAGGTTCCTGCAGATTGGCTAGTAGTAAAAGTAACCCTACTGTTTAAGAAGGAAGGAAGGGGAAAACTACAGAACTGTAAGTTTGAGATCAGTCACAGAGAATCGATTATAATGAGTGAGTATAACTCGAATTAACTGAGAAAATAATGATATGACTGGGTAGACTCATCATTGACTTATGAAAGAGAAATGGTGCTTGATAAACTTGTTGGACTTTTTTTGAGGGTATTACTTGTAACGTAGACAAAGGAGAACTTGTGGATGTGGTATTTTTGGATTTTCAGACGATATCTGATATAATCACAGACAACTAATTACCATATAAAATAAGAGCATGTGGTTTTGAGGGTGGTATATACCGTGCCACATTAGTATGGATTGAGAATGGGTTAATGGACAATTAGCAGAGAGTTGGAATTCACAGGTTATTGTCAGGTTGGTAGGCTGTGACCAGCAGGGTACCACAAGCAGGGAGCAGCTTCATAGTTCTTTGAAGGTGGAGTCACAGGTGGACAGAATAGTGAACAAGGCATTTGATATACTTGCCTCTCTTGGTCAGAGTATTGCGTACTGCAGTTGGGAGGTCGTGTTGCAACTGTACAGGACATTGGTGAGGCCACTTTTGGAATATTGCGTGCAATTCTGGTCTCCTAACTATCCGAAAGACCTTGTGAAACTTGAAAGGGTTCAGAAAAGATTTACAAGGATGTTGCCAGGTTTGGAGGATCTGAGCGACAGGGAGAGGCTGGACAGGCTGGGGCTGTTTTCCCTGGAGCGTCGGAGGCTGAGGGGTGACCTTATAGAGGTTTATAAAATCAGGAGGGGCAAGGATAGGATAGACAGAAAAGGTCTTTTCCCTGGGGTGAGGGAGTTCAGAATTAGAGGGCATAGGTGTAAGGTGAGAGGGGAAAGATATAAAAGAGACTAGGGACAACTTTTTCACACAAAGGGTGGTGCGTGTATGGAATGAGCTGCCAGAGGAAATGGTGGAGGCTGGTACAATTACAGCATTTATACGGCATCTGAATGGGTATATGAATAGGAAGGTTTTGGAGGGATTTGGGCCAAATGCTGGCAAATGGGACTCGATTAGATTAGGATATCTGGTCAGCATGGATGGGTTGGACCGAAGGGTCTATTTCCGTGTTGTACATCTCTATGATTCTTAAATATCAGTGCTTGGATCAGATTTGAAGGTTAGCAGTTTATTTTTCCTTTCCAGTTGCTATAAGCTGTGATTTTTAATTGGTAAGTCAAAGAACGGCCTTTACAAGAATGACCAAGTCACCACATGTCTCCTGCAAACAGGTGAAAGGATCTGGAGAAGGAAGATGAAGCAGCAGCATTCTAGTCAGCACAAGAGTCATCTCAGCAAACCCTATGGATAGGGGCCACTGAACTGTTGACTGTTCATATTTGCTTCTGGATTAGTGGTGCTGGAAGAGCACAGCAGTTCAGGCAGCATCCAAGTAGCTTCGAAATCGACGTTTCGGGCAAAAGCCCTTCATCCGGAATGACAAATACCTTGTTTTTACCTCTTTTTACCTTTTTACCTTGTTCATATTTGTTTATCTGTCGTTAGAATCTATTTGTAATGAATAGTTCTTTTGTGATTTATAGTAACCTGGCTCATGCTGTCGGCACCATCAGGGTCTGAACGACAGGGGAATTCAGAGATCCTGTGTACTCTATAAATCCTTTAAGTTTTGTGATGACTCTGGGAATAGCAGGGCTCAACTTCCAGCCTGCTTTCCCAGGGAGGTGTAACAATTTGGTAAGAATATCTAGTCAGGTCACTCTTATAAACAGTTACAGAGTGTGTGGGTAGATTCCAGGATATGCTGGGTGCTGCAATTCATGTGCCTTACCATCTCTTACCAAGACAGTGGGTGGAAAAGGATGCACTCCAGATTGTCAGAGACACAAGGTTTGATTCCAGGAGTAGCCAGAGACTGTAGCCGAGAGCTGATCTATTGACTCCAAACTGTAACCTTAGAGTCATCCCATTGCACTGTGAGATTAAGATACTGTACCAGACATGAATGTCCTTCAAATGTTTCTCATTGTTCAGTGGGAGACTGGCGCCTGAGTCCAGATGATGATTATAAAATCAACAGGGCTCCGGCCTGATTGTGGGAGCTATTATCTCATGCTTTTTTCAATCAGTCAGCATCAGCTCACACTGACGGCCACAGAAAGGGAAGCTTTGTCAAATTTGCAATGACTCAAAAGGTCGTTCCATCCTTTCAAAGAAATGTCCCTCTCGGATACTGACTTCCTGCAACGGCCAGTTAGACATCTGCTCAAAAGAATCAGAGTACGAGAGGAGGCCATTCAGCCCATTAACACCCTGCTTGTTTTTTGGTTCATCAGTGCTTTGTTTTGTCTCTGTAATAGTGTCATTGCTAAGAAGATGCGTGAAACAGTCAGACTACCCACCCTCTATATTATGCACGTGAGTGCCGTCTGCCTGTAAAAATACAATGATTTCACAGAATCCCTACAGTGTGGAAGCAGGCCATTGAGTCCACACCGACCCTCTGAATAGCATCCCACCTCAACCAACTCCAACCCTATCCCCGTAACCCTGCATATCCCTGAACACAATGAGCAATTTAGCATGGCTAATCCACCCTAACCTGCACATCCCTGAACACTATGGGTAATTTAGCATGGCTAATCCACCCTAACCTGCACATCCGTGGACACTATGAGAAAATTTAGCACGGCTAATCCACCCTAACCTACACATCCCTGAACACTATGGGGTAATTTAGCATGGCTAATCCACCCTAACCTACACATCCCTGAACACTATGGGGTAATTTAGCATGGCTAATCCACCCTAACCTACACATCCCTGAGCACTATGGGTAATTTAGCATGGCTAATCCACCCTAACCTGCACATCCCTGAACACTATGGGTAATTTAGCATGGCTAATCCACCCTAACCTGCACATCCCTGAACACTATGGGGTAATTTAGCATGGCCAATCCACCCTAACCTACACATCCCTGAACACTATGGGGTAATTTAGCATGGCTAATCCACCCTAACCTGCACATCCCTGAACACTATGGGTAATTTAGCATGGCTAATCCACCCTAACCCACACATCCCTGAACACTATGGGGTAATTTAGCATGGCTAATCCACCCTAACCTACACATCCCTGAGCACTATGCGTAATTTAGCATGGCTAATCCACCCTAACCTACACATCCCTGAACACTATGGGTAATTTAGCATGGCCAATCCACCCTAACCTACACATCCCTGAACACTATGGGGTAATTTAGCATGGCTAATCCACCCTAACCTACACATCCCTGAGCACTATGGGTAATTTAGCATGGCTAATCCACCCTAACCTACACATCCGTGGACACTATGGGTAATTTAGCATGGCTAATCCACCCTAACCTACACATCCGTGGACACTATGGGTAATTTAGCACGGCTAATCCACCCTAACCTACACATCCGTGGACACTATGGGTAATTTAGCATGGCTAATCCACCCTAACCTACACATCCCTGAACACTATGGGTAATTTAGCATGGCTAATCCACCCTAACCTACACATCCCTGAACACTATGGGGTAATTTAGCATGGCTAATCCACCCTAACCTACACATCCCTGAACACTATAGGTAATTTAGCATGGCCAATCCACCCTAACCTACACATCCCTGAACACTATGGGGTAATTTAGCATGGCTAATCCACCCTAACCTACACATCCCTGAGCACTATGGGTAATTTAGCATGGCCAATCCACCCTAACCTACACATCCCTGAACACTATGGGTAATTTAGCATGGCTAATCCACCCTAACCTACACATCCCTGAACACTATGGGGTAATTTAGCATGGCCAATCCACCCTAACCTGCACATCCCTGAACACTATGGGAATTTAGCATGGCTAATCCACCCTAACCTACACATCCCTGAACACTATGGGTAATTTAGCATGGCTAATCCACCCTAACCTACACATCCCTGAACACTATGGACAATTTAGCATGGCCAATCCAACCTAACCTACACATCCCTGAACACTATGGGGTAATTTAGCATGGCCAATCCACCCTAACCTACACATCCCTGAACACTATGGGGTAATTTAGCATGGCTAATCCACCCTAACCTACACATCCCTGAACACTATGGGGTAATTTAGCATGGCTAATCCACCCTAACCTGCACATCCGTGGACACTATGGGTAATTTAGCATGGCCAATCCACCCTAACCTGCACATCCCTGAACACTATGGACAATTTAGCATGGCCAATCCACCCTAACCTACACATCCCTGAACACTATGGGTAATTTAGCATGGCCAATCCACCCTAACCTACATATCCCTGAACACTATGGGTAATTTAGCATGGCCAATCCACCCTAACCTGCACATCCGTGGACACTATGGGCAATTTAGCATGGCCAATCCACCCTAACCTACACATCCCTGAACACTATGGGTAATTTAGCATGGCCAATCCACCCTAACCTGCACATCCCTGAACACTATGGACAATTTAGCATGGCCAATCCACCCTAACCTACACATCCCTGAACACTATGGACAATTTAGCATGGCCAATCCACCCTAACCTACACATCCCTGAACACTATGGACAATTTAGCATGGCCAATCCACCCTAACCTACACATCCCTGAACACTATGGGTAATTTAGCATGGCCAATCCACCCTAACCTGCACATCCGTGGACACTATGAGAAAATTTAGCATGGCTAATCCACCCTAACCTACACATCCCTGAACACTATGGGGTAATTTAGCATGGCCAATCCACCCTAACCTACACATCCCTGAACACTATGGGTAATTTAGCATGGCTAATCCACCCTAACCTACACATCCCTGAACACTATGGACAATTTAGCATGGCCAATCCACCCTAACCTACACATCCCTGAACACTATGGACAATTTAGCATGGCCAATCCACCCTAACCTACACATCCCTGAACACTATGGACAATTTAGCATGGCCAATCCACCCTAACCTACACATCCCTGAACACTATGGGTAATTTAGCATGGCCAATCCACCCTAACCTGCACATCCGTGGACACTATGAGAAAATTTAGCATGGCTAATCCACCCTAACCTACACATCCCTGAACACTATGGGAAAATTTAGCATGGCCAATCCACCCTAACCTACACATCCCTGAACACTATGGGTAATTTAGCATGGCTAATCCACCCTAACCTACACATCTGTGGACACTATGGGAAAATTTAACATGGCTAATCCACCCTAACCTGCACATCCGTGGACACTATGGGAAAATTTAGCATGGCTAATCCACCCTAACCTACACATCCGTGGACACTATGGGAAAATCTAGCATGGCTAATCTACCCTAACCTACACATCCATTGACACAATGAGCAATTTAGCATGGCTAATTCTCCCTAACCTACACATCCATTGACACAATGAGCAATTTAGCATGGCTAATTCTCCCTAACCTACACATCCTTGAACACTATGGGCAATTTAGCATGGCTAATCCACCCTAACCTACAGATCTGTGGGAGGAAATCAGAAGAAGTAGTGGAGGCTGGTACAATTACAACATTTAAAAGGCATCCAGATGGGGAGATTGTGCAAACTCCACACAGACAGTCGCCTGAGGCTGGAATTGAACCTGGGTCCCTGGCGCTGTGAGGCAGCAGTGCTAACCACCGAGCCACCGTGCTGCCCATAATGTGAATTGAATAATCTGTCACATATGTTCAGTGTAAAGAATGTACCATCACTGTGCGTAGGCACCATTCACAGTAAGTAGGATTCAGTGAGGACTGTAGATGCTGGAGATCACAGTCAAGGTTAGAGTGGTGCTGGAAAAACACAGCAGGTCAGGCAGCATCCGAGGAGCAGGAGAACTGATGTTTCAGGCAAGAGCTGTTCATCAGGAATCTGACTGGAACAGGCTCAGATATCTGTGAGAGGCCACTACGAAGCAGAGGATGTGCTGCTGAAAGGCATTTTGAAGGCTGAGCTGCTTTTACAACTCCACACTGTTGCAGAGCGTGGAAAGCAAACATTTTAGGGGGAGGATTTGATATCACTTCATGCCACCTTTCAAAGCTGTCAGCTGGTGGTAACTTGAGAGAATTGCAGGAAGAGCATGATGGGATAAATTTATTGATGGCTGAGAAAGGTGAGCACTGCTTCAGTGTGAGAGTAAATGAAAGGGAGCAGGGAAGGGGCAGACCTTGTAGTGTTGTGACTGGGTTAGTAATTCAGATAATGCTCGGGGGACACTGGCTTGAGTGTGCATCTTGGAGCTGGTGGAAATTAAATAAAACCTGGGAATGCCTGGCCATGCGGGCTATTAACGGGTCCAGGTAGGGGGCTGTGGAGGAGCTCAGAGCTGCCCATTGTCTGCCCCTCTTCCCCAGTCATGTTTGTGCCCAGGTTGTCATTGGAGAGGGAACATGCAGTGTCCATCAATGCTCTTGATGCCTTTAGACAGGGCACCACAGGGGATAAGGTGTTCTGTTTACCCCTATAACTCCATTTTGATTTAGTCCTTTCCCCTCGCGCCCTACCTTCCCCTCACTTCTGTTGTCAGTGCACTGCCCTAACCCGCTTTGTATGTCATTACTTTAGTTGGAAACACGGGTGAGTTAACGGCAGTAGAATAATGCTAAGAAGTGTGTAACAGCATCTCTGGATAGCGAAAATAATAAAAGCTGGTAATTGAGAAAAACACAATTGAATTCTCGAATGACCTTTATGGAAGGAAAATGCCATCCTTGCCCGGTCTGGTCTAAGATATGACTCTGAACTGCCCCCTGAAATGGTCCAGAGAGCCAATCAGTTCAAGGCCATTAGCGATCAGCAGCAAATGTTGGCCCTGCCATCTCTCCCAGGGACGAAAGAATCAAAGAACCATGAAGTCATCAGCGAACATCCCCACGTCTGGTCTTATGATGGAGGGAAGGTCATTGATGAAGCCGCTGAAGATGGCTGGGTGTCGGACACTCCCCTGGGTGAGGGACTCCTGCAGAGATGTCCTGGAGCTGAGGTGACTGACCTCCAACAGCCACGACCATCTTCTTGACATTAGTAGGGAAGACGTGTTGGGTAGGCTAGAGGTTATTAAGGTGGACAAATCCCCAGGACCGGATGGGATCTATCCCAGGTTGCTGAGGGAGGCGAGAGAGGAAATAGCTGGGGTCCTGACAGATATCTTTGTAGTATCCTTAAACACAGGTGAGGTGCCGGAGGACTGGAAGGTTGCTCACGTTGTCCCCCTGTACAGGAAGGGTAGTAGGGATATTCCGGGTAACTACAGACCAGTGAGCCTAACGTCAGTGGTGGGGAAGTTGCTGGAGAAGGTACTGAGGGATAGGATCTATTTATATTTAGAAAAGAATGGGCTTATCAGTGATAGACAACATGGTATTGTGCAGGGGAGATCGTACCTTACCGACTTAATAGAGTTCTTTGAGGAAGTGACCAAGTTGATAGATGAAGGAAGGGCTGTTGATGTCATATCCATGGACTTTAGTAAGGTGTTTGATAAAGTTCCCCATGGTAAACTAATGGAGAAAGTGAAGTCACATGGTGTGCAGGGTGTTCTAGCTCGGTGGATAAAGAACTGCTTGAGCAACAGGAGACAGAGAGTGGTAGTTGAAGGGAGTTTCTCGAAATGGAGAAAGGTGACCAGTGGTGTTCCACAGGGATCAGTTTTGGGGCCACTGTTGTTTGTAATATACATAAATGATCTGGAAGAGGGCACTGTTGGTCTGATCAGCAAGTTTGCAGATTACAAAAAGATTGGTGGAGTAGCAGAAAGCATAAGGGACTGTCAGAGAATACAGGAGGATATAGATAGACTGGAGAGTTGGGTGGAGAAGTGGCAGATGGTTTTCAATCCAGACAAACGTGAGGTGATGTATTTAGGCAAGACTAATTCCAGAGCAAATTATACAATGAACGGAAGAGCCTTGGGAAAAGTTGATGGGCAGAGAGATTTGGGAGTGTAGGTCCGTTGTACCCTGAAGGTTGTTGCACAGGTGGATAGAGTGGTCAAGAAGGCATAGTCTGCTTGCCTTCATTGGACGGGGTATTGAGTTTAAGAGCCGGCAAGTAATGGTAACATTGTATAAGACATTGGTTCGGTCGCATTTAGAATACTGTGTACAGTTCTGGTCGCCACATTACCAAAAGGATGTAGATGCTTTGGAGAGGGTGCAGAGAAGGTTTACGAGGATGTTGCCTGGTATGGAAGGTGAGGTTGAGTAGGTTAGGTTTGTTTTCATTAGAAAAAAGGAGATTGAGGGGGGACCTGATTGAGGTTTACAAAATCATGAAGGGTATAGACAGGGTGGATAGAGACAAACTTTTTCCCAGGGTGAAGGATTCAATAATGAGAGGTCACGCTTTCAAGGTGAGAGGTGGAACGTTTAAGGGGGATACAACGTGGTAAGTACTTCACACAGAGGGTGGTGGGCGTTTGGAACGCGTTGCCAGCAGAGGTGGTAGAGGCTGGCACGGTCGATTCATTCAAGATGTGTCTGGACAGATGCATGAGCAGGTGGAGAGCAGGGGGATACAGATGGTTAGGAATTGGGCGACAGGTTTAGACAGTACATTTGGATCGGCTCAGGCTTGGAGGGCCGAAGGGCCTGGACCTGGGCTGTCCATTTTCTTTGTTCTTTGTTCTTCCTATGTGTCAGGTATGACTCCAAACAGCAGAGAGGTCACCCCGATGACCATTGACTCTGGTTGTACGAGGGGCTCCTTGCGGCTACACTGCTGTAGTAGTCCCTTACAACACTGAAAACACAAAGTTGTTGGGACTGTTGAAACGCCAATCTCCTTCAGAGATGTGATAAGACAGCCTGTTACAATACACTGAGAGAATGTGACACGCTGATCAGGTTTCATCACCACCATCAAACATCATCTGAAGTACAGACGGACATAATTGGGCAAGAAGGTGATGTGCTACGATGACAGACTTGGCGACAGACTGACAAAACTGGAAAGACATAATCAAGAAAACATTACAAGCGGAATCTCTCTCGCTTCCAAAAACACAGACAACGTGGTTTTCACATCACATCCAATGGAGTGTTGCACAGAGTAGATGGGAAATGCTGGAACTCATTCCTTTGAACCGAAGGTAAATTGTCAAACTCATGAGGGGCTTGGACAGAGTCGACACAGAGACAGGATCAGTAATGATAGGGCACAGATTTAAAAGGATTTGCAAAAGTAGAGCAATTTCAGAAAGAATATTCTATTGGTGAGTGGGTGGAGTCGGGAATACACTGCCTGGGAGAGTGGGGGAGACAGAGATAATCCATTGCATTCGATGATTACTTCTATTTAATGAATGTATGGGTCATGGAGGCCCTGTGATTAAGTTGTAATGCTGATTCAGAGAGGGAGTGCAGACACACCCACAATGGCCTCCTTCTGCAATACAACACTTCTTTAATAACATCTGCATGACCGTTCCCCAAACAGCAGCTGAGAGAACGGTTTCATGGATAAAGGTCACCGCACCAAACCCGTCCACAAGAAATTAAAACCTCTGGAAGTGACCCCCATGGTGGGGGACCAAGGTGAGCAGGTGAGGTGAATTGGCCAGGGGAAAGGCGGGGTTATGAGAAACGATGACAGGGGCCTGGGGCTGGGTGGGATGCTCTTTGGAGTGTCAGTGCAGACTCAATGGGCCTAATGGCCTCGTACTGCACTTTAGGGTTTCAATGATTCAATGAAAATCTGTTTTTTTTTAATCGAGCAGCCAGTGTCACACTGAAGGTATGGTAGATTCACCCAGCCTGGTATCACTGAGGTTAGTGTAGATTCACCCAGCCTGGTATCACTGAGGTTAGTATAGATTCACCCAGCCTGGTATCACTGAGGTTAGTGTAGATTCACCCAGCCTGGTATCACTGAGGTTAGTGTCGATTCACCCAGCCTGGTATCACTGAGGTTAGTGTCGATTCACCCAGCCTGGTATCACTGAGGTTAGTGTAGATTCACCCAGCCTGGTATCACTGAGGTTAGTGTCGATTCACCCAGCCTGGTATCACTGAGGTTAGTGTCGATTCACCCAGCCTGGTATCACTGAGGTTAGTGTAGATTCACCCAGCCTGGTATCACTGTGGTTAGTGTAGGTTCACCCAGCCTGGTATCACTGAGGAGAGTATAGATTCACCCAGCCTGGTATCACTGAGGTTAGTGTAGATTCACCCAGCCTGGTATCACTGAGGTTAGTGTAGGTTCACCCAGCCTGGTATCACTGAGGTTAGTATAGATTCACCCAGCCTGGTATCACTGAGGTTAGTGTAGATTCACCCAGCCTGGTATCACTGAGGTTAGTGTAGGTTCACCCAGCCTGGTATCACTGAGGTTAGTATAGATTCACCCAGCCTGGTATCACTGAGGTTAGTGTAGATTCACCCAGCCTGGTATCACTGAGGTTAGTGTAGGTTCACCCAGCCTGGTATCACTGAGGTTAGTGTAGGTTCACCCAGCCTGGTATCACTGAGGTTAGTGTAGGTTCACCCAGCCTGGTATCACTGAGGTTAGTGTAGATTCACCCAGCCTGGTATCACTGAGGTTAGTGTAGATTCACCCAGCCTGGTATCACTGAGGTTAGTGTCGATTCACCCAGCCTGGTATCACTGAGGTTAGTGTAGATTCACCCAGCCTGGTATCATTGTGGGTACTGTAGGTTCACCCAGCCTGGTATCACTGAGGTTAGTGTAGGTTCACCCAGCCTGGTATCACTGAGGTTAGTGTAGATTCATCCAGCCTGGTATCACTGAGGTTAGTGTAGATTCACCCAGCCTGGTATCACTGAGGTTAGTGTAGATTCACCCAGCCTGGTGTCACTGAGGTTAGTGTAGATTCACCCAGCCTGGTATCACTGAGGTCAGTGTAGGTTCACCCAGCCTGGTATCACTGAGGTCAGTGTAGGTTCACCCAGCCTGGTATCACTGAGGTTAGTGTCGGTTCACCCAGCCTGGTATCACTGAGGTTAGTGTAGATTCACCCAGCCTGGTATCACTGAGGTTAGTGTAGATTCACCCAGCCTGGTATCACTGAGGTTAGTATAGATTCACCCAGCCTGGTATCACTGAGGTTAGTGTCGGTTCACCCAGCCTGGTATCACTGAGGTTAGTGTCGATTCACCCAGCCTGGTATCACTGAGGTTAGTATAGATTCACCCAGCCTGGTATCACTGAGGTTAGTATAGATTCACCCAGCCTGGTATCACTGAGGTTAGTGTCGGTTCACCCAGCCTGGTGTCACTGAGGTTAGTGTAGGTTCACCCAGCCTGGTATCACTGAGGTCAGTGTAGGTTCACCCAGCCTGGTATCACTGAGGTTAGTGTAGATTCACCCAGCCTGGTATCACTGAGGTTAGTGTAGGTTCACCCAGCCTGGTGTCACTGACAGCAGATTCCCACTTGTGGAAATATTACATTAACTTCAAGGAAAGCTGCCGGGCTAAAGCCTGAACAGATTCGAAAGTGGGGTCATTGGACCCCGATCGTGACCTCATTTTCTGTCTCCACAAACCCTGCCAGATCTGTTGAGCCTCTGCCACATTCTCCCTGTGTTTGTTTCAGATTCCTACAGTCACGTCCTGCTTTTGGAGCTATTTCATACATGGGAGTCGAGTTGACCAGCCATGAGCTCAGTTCAGTTACTGTACCACGTCGGTTAAAGTTGATGAAAAATCACAGCTCTTCTGCCAAGAGCTAATCGAGGAATTGGGAGATTATACGAATCTTGAAAAAAAAGTCACAGATGGCAAGTCGTGGAAGGAAGAGCTGTCATGCTTCCTTCCCCACTACAGAACCAGTGCTCATTTCATACTGACCAACACACACACACATACCTGCACATCCAGTGTACACACATCTTCCTGAGCTTCCACAAGTTAATTGATGGGCTGAGAAGTGGCAGATGGAGTTTAATTCAGATAAATGCGAGGTGCTGCATTTTGGGAAAGCAAGTCTTAGCAGGACTTATACACTTAATGGTAAGGTCCTAGGGAGTGTTGCTGAACAAAGAGACCTTGGAGTGCAGGTTCATAGCTCCTTGAAAGTGGAGTCGCAGGTAGTTAGGATAGTGAAGAAGGCGTTTGGTATGCTTTCCTTTATTGGTCAGAGTATTGAGTACAGGAGTTGGGAGCTGAAAATGTGTTGCTGGGAAAGCACAGCAGGTCAGGCAGCATCCAAGGAGCAGGAGAATCGACGTTTCGGGCATCAGCCTGAAGAAGGGCTCATGCCCGAAACGTCGATTCTCCTGCTCCTTGGATGCTGCCTGACCTGCTGTGCTTTCCCAGCAACACATTTTCAGCTCTGATCTCCAGCATCTGCAGTCCTCACTTTCTCCTACAGGAGTTTGGGGAGGTCATGTTGCGACTGTACAGGACATTGGTTAGGCCACTGTTGGAATATTGTGTGCAATTCTGGTCTCCTTCCTATCGGAAAGTTGTTGTGAAACTTGAAAGGGTTCAGAAAACATTTACAAGGATGTTGCCAGGGTCGGAGGGTTTGAGCTACAGGGAGAGGCTGAACAGGCTGGGGCTGTTTTCCCTGGAGTGTGGGAGACTGAGGGGTGACCTTGTAGAGGTTTACAAAATTATGAGGGGCATGGATAGAGTAAATAGGCAAAGTCTTTTCCCTGGAGTCGGGGAGTCCAGAACTAGAGGGCAAAGGTTTAGGGTGAGAGGGGAAAGATATAAAAGAGACCTAAGGGACAATGTTTTCACTCAGAGGGTGGTACGTGTATGGAATGAGCTGCCAGAGGATGTGGTGGAGGCTGATACAATTGCAACATTTCAGAGGCATTTGGATGGGTATATGAATAGGAAGGGTTTGGAGGGATATGGGCCAGGTGCTAGCAAATGGGACGAGATTGGGTTGGGATATCTGGTCGGCATGGACGGGTTGGACCGAAGGGTCTGTTTCTGTGCTGTACATCTCTGTGAGTCTGAGTTCATGAGTCTGACGGAGAACACATTTACTCTCAATAAAACTTTTTCAAAGTGTGACACGATACCCCCAAGCACACATTCAACTAAAAGTCAGGAACTAGCGCTTGCGAAATGAGAGGATCAGGTGCAAAAAGACTTTTGACACTCAACTGTCGGGACTGACCACAACAGGATCACCAACAATAATGACTCAGTCTACAAATCATCGGGAGGAAAAGGTCATTCTCCAAAAGTGAACATTAATCATGAGCATCAGATTCGATCCTCACATCAATGTCTTGGGTGAAGGACTTGAACTCAGTGGGACGATGACCAGTGGAAACCCTGCTTCTGACAGATGTTATCCACCAGGATAAGCGACAATGTGACAAAATGAAGTATCTTTAGGCGATGATCAAATCTCTCATTGAACGCAGGCCATTCAGCCCCTCAAACCGATTCCAGCAATCAATGGCTGACCTGGGCCCAACTCCATATCCTTTCATTTTTTGTTAAGCAAAAATATTATCGATCTTAGATTTAGAATTAAAAAATGACCCAGCAAACACAGTCATTTACTGCTTTGTCAGCAGAAGTGCTTCCTAACCTCGCTCATGGAGGTGTACAGCATGCAAACAGACCCTTCGTCAACCTGACCGTGTCTGGCCCTCATTCTCAGACTATACCCCTTAGTCCTAGAATCTCCTACCAGTGGAAATAGTTTATCTACCCTGACTTTTCCTGAACTGTATAGAAACATTATACTGATAAATTAGTTCAGGATCAGGAGTTAAACCATGCAGTCAACTGAATGGTCTAGTCATGCTGAAACTTGGTTTGGAGCCAAAATATTGTCTCTCAATCACCAAAAAGAGAAGGTTTTAATGTTGCACTATGCTGAAGTTCTCAGTTTGTATACAGCTTTGTACGGGACCAGACCAATTGAGAGCAGGGAGAGAAGCAGTGGGAAAACCGTGGTGGTAATTGTTAAGAATACAGTCAATGTAGTATTTTGGTTTTTCTGTAGCTCCAAGTCCCAAGACCCCCTCAGTCCCCAGGTGTTAGACATGAAGACTTTCCAGATAACTGGAATGCCCGTCATATCAAATCCGATTTCTCGGTTTATGACAGGTGGTGCCTCTAGTTTATTCTTATGATATTTTTCTGGAATGTAGGTGTAGCGGCTTACTCGGCCTTTTCAGAGGGTGCTTAAGAGTCAGCCACATTGCAGTGTGTCTGGAGTCACACATCGGCCAGACTGAGTAAGGGTGAAAGGTTTCCTTCTCTAAAGGGCATTAGTGGACCAGATGGGCTTCTACAACCACTTGAGACTAACCTTTCATTCCAGATTGACGTAATGGACCAAACTCTTGGTCTCCCTCTCTTACTGATTTACTCACTCAATTTTCATTTGCTCAGATTCCATTTTGTCAGATGTTTCCATTTCACCGAATGCTGATCAGATCAGGTTTTTTGTGAGCAGATCATCCTCACGACAGAAGCAGCTGCGTGCTTGTATTATCCACCAAAACCTCTCGGGACTTTTAGGGAAACGATGATTCGACTTCTCCCTGACACCCCCACGACTCACAGTATAGAGGACCACACGCTCGATAGAAAAGTTATGGCAAGTTTCAACTTTATTGAATCTCACTGCAAAAAGCATAACTAGAATGGAATGAGCTGGAGGGAAAGAAATGAGAAATGGACAGAATTGAAAGATGCCCAGGGTGGGAATAGATATAATACATCATTGTGCCCTGGAAGTGTGCAGTGAAACTCAGTGGATAGGGTCAGGAATGTATAGAGAGAGAGAGGGAGGTAAATTGGACGTGAGCTGGGTGTTAGGGAGAAAGGGAGGGTAAGAGAGTGTGGATGGGACATTGAACAGGGGTCAGAACAGCAGACACGAGCTGTGGGGAGGGTGAAAGCTGTGGACAAGAGTAGGACAGTGAGGACAAGGTGAGTGGTGGAGGCAAGAGAAGCGGAGAGGAGGGAGGGAACATTGGCAAGAGAGGAGTTGCTGGGACAGTGGTCCTGGAGGAACAGACAGATTGAGGAAAGTGTGAACTTTCAGGAGTAGGGTTAGAGATGATATTTTAGAAAGGAACGGATCTCATTCCAATAAAGTACATTGAAATAAAGGTGAAGCCACCAACACGGACAACTGTCCACAGCCAGAAACAACCCATCCCGTGTCTTTAAATAACCAAGAGTTGGGATTGAGCTGCACTTTGCAGAGATCACCCCCAGATACAGTTGGAGTCACCCCCTCGGGGTCTGACACCGGGAAATAAACCGATATTTGACAATGATGAGAGAGAGAGAGAGAGAGAGAGTTACCAGGAGCTGGAGTGTTTTGTTGTGAGGGACTGGAGCCGGGACTCACTGGATCAGACATTTCTCCCGCTGCCCCCGGCCCAGCACCTTCTCCCGGATGGACCTCAGGTCGCTGTTGAGGCTGGGCCTGCGGGCCAGGGGCGACACCATCCCGAAGGCGCCCAGCTCCTTGGCCCCGCGCCGCAGGCGGGACGACTTTCGGTGAAGAGCCTCGGGGTATTGCACCGAGAGCCGGCGGTGAAGGGCCGGGCTCATCTCATCGGGCAGCTTGGCCAAGGAGAAGAGGGCCCGGAACATCTCCTCCACGTTGGAGTTCTTCTTGGCCGAGATCTCGAAGTAGACGCTGTTAACGTCCCCGGCGACCAGGCGCTCGGCCTCCTCGGCCCCGACCTCCCGGTGCAGCTCGGCCCGGTCCACCTTGTTACCGCACACCGCCATGGGGACACCCCCCGCCGCCGCCGCCTTCGCCTTGTCCCGGAGGCAGGTCTTACACTCAATAATCTGCCTCCGCAGCCGCTCCACCTCATCAAAGGAGCCGCGATTATCGAGGCTGAAAACCAGGATGAAAACATCACCTGGAACCAAGAGACAGAGGATCACCCGGGGGGGAAGGGAGAGGGTGCTGCACACACCGGAAACACACCGCCCCTGGGGGAAGGGAGAGGGTGCTGCACACACCGGAAACAGACCACCCCTGGGGGAAGGGAGAGGGTGCTGCACACACCGGAAACAGACCACCCCTGGGGGAAGGGAGAGGGTGCTGCACACACCGGAAACACACCGCCCCTGGGGGAAGGGAGAGGGTGCTGCACACACCGGAAACAGACCACCCCTGGGGGAAGGGAGAGGGTGCTGCACACACCGGAAACACACCGCCCCTGGGGGAAGGGAGAGGGTGCTGCACACACCGGAAACAGACCACCCCTGGGGGAAGGGAGAGGGTGCTGCACACACCGGAAACAGACCACCCCTGGGGGAAGGGAGAGGGTGCTGCACACACCGGAAACACACCGCCCCTGGGGGAAGGGAGAGGGTGCTGCACACACCGGAAACAGACCACCCATGGGGGAAGGGAGAGGGTGCTGCACACACCGCCCATGGGGGAAGGGAGAGGGTGCTGCACATACCGGAAACACACCGCCCATGGGGGAAGGGAGAGGGTGCTGCACACACCGGAAACACACCGCCCATGGGGGAAGGGAGAGGGTCCTACACACACCGGAAACACACCGCCCCTGGGGGAAGGGAGAGGGTGCTGCACATACCGGAAACACACCGCCCCTGGGGGAAGGGAGAGGGTGCTGCACATACCGGAAACACACCGCCCCTGGGGGAAGGGAGAGGGTGCTGCACATACCGGAAACACACCGCCCCTGGGGGAAGGGAGAGGGTGCTGCACACACCGGAAACACACCGCCCCTGGGGGAAGGGAGAGGGTGCTGCACACACCGGAAACACACCGCCTCTGGGGGAAGGGAGAGGGTGCTGCACACACCGGAAACACGCCGCCCCTGGGGGAAGGGAGAGGGTGCTGCACACACCGGAAACACTCCGCCCATGGGGGAAGGGAGAGGGTGCTCGAGGGTCGGTCTGTCTTTGTCAGTCCCCGGGGATTGGTTTGGATTTTAAAAAGTTCCTCCAATGAAACAAAACTCACAGCAGCTTCAAAAACTAGTGATTTTCGAAAAATATCCTCCAGGAGCAGGTAGGGCAGATCCATCACTTCAAATCCTCACCCCCCCTCACCCCCTCACCCCCACCTCACCCTCACCCCCCCCTCCCCCCCAACCCCTCACCCCCCTCACCCCCTCACCCCCACCTCACCCTCACCCCTCCACCCCCCCACACCCCCTCCCCCCTCACCCCCACCTCACCCTCACCCCCCCCTCCCCCCCCTCACCCCCTCCCCCCAACCCCTCCCCCCCTCCCCCCACACCCCCACACACCCCCACCCCCTCTCCCCCCCACCCCCCACACCCCCTCACCCCCCACCCCCTCTCCCCCCCACCCCCCACACCCCCTCACCCCCCCACCCCTCACCCCCCCCACCCCTCACCCCCCCACCCCCTCTCCCCCCAACCCCCTCTCCCCCCACAACCCCCAGCCCCCACCCCCTCTCCCCCCTCACCCCCATCTCACCCTCACCCCCCCCACCCCCCACCCCCTCCCTATGCCCCCAGCCCCCACCCCCTCCCTATGGCCCCAGGCCCCAGCCCCCACCCCCTCCCTATGGCCCCAGCCTTCCGGCCATCACCTCACTCCCGGGAGGACAGGGACCTGTATCCAGGTAAAAGGGAGAGCTGTCGATGCTGGAAAAGCGCAGCCGCTCAGGCAGCATCTGAGGATCCGGAGAGTCGACATTTCGGGCCAAGTCTTTGATCCTGATGAAGACTCTCCTGATCCTGAGCACCAACAGTGACCTGTATCTGTTCACCCAGATCTCTCTCCCTCCAGTCCATCCGGACACATTCTCCAACAGGTTTCTGATCTCCTTGTTCTTCTGCCCAAACTACACCATCTCAAATTTAACTCCTTTGAAGTTCATTTTCCATTTAATGTTCTGCAAGTTTATTAACACCGTCCATCGTCTGTTTTCACCTCACCTCCCAAATTATGTCATCTATCACTTGGAGTTGAAAAGTGTGGTGCTGGAAAAGCACAGCAAGTCATACAGCATCCAAGGAGCAGGAGAATCAACATTTCAGGCATCGGGCCTTTATCTAACACTTGGAGTCAGAGATTCACATAGTACAGAAACAGACCTTCTGGGTGCAACCAGTCCAAGCTGATCCCAAACTAAACAAACCAATCCCAAAATAAACTAGTCCAACATGCCTGCTCCTGGACCATATCCCTCCAAACTTTTCCTATTCATGTATCCATCCAAACGTCCAGTAAATGTTGCAATTGTACCCATATCCAGCACTTCCTCTGTGTAAAAGATTTGCCCCTTCATGTCTTTTTTTAAAAATCTCTCTCCTCACAACTTAAAGTTGTACCCCACTGTCTTGAAATCCCCCATCCTAGGGAAAGGACCCATTTTCAAGTCTAAATAATATTTAAAAATTCATTCACAGGATATAAGCGCCACAGCATTTACTGCCCCCCACTGCCTTTGGACCAATTGGCTTACTGCACTATTTCAGAAGGAATCTCTCAATGCTGTGGGTCTGGAGTCACATGTGGGCCAGACTGGGTATGGTTGGCAGATTTCTTTCCTTAAGGGCACTGGTGAACCAAATGGGTTCAATGACAGCTGTTCTTGTCATCAGTTGAGTCTCTGAATTTCAATTAAATCCCAGCAGCTGCCATGGTGAGATTTGTTTCCACTGTGAGTATGACATCAAATAGATTAGATTAGATT
The DNA here is from genome assembly GCF_047496795.1 of Chiloscyllium punctatum. Lineage (NCBI taxonomy): Eukaryota > Metazoa > Chordata > Chondrichthyes > Orectolobiformes > Hemiscylliidae > Chiloscyllium > Chiloscyllium punctatum. Next base: position 71,236,446 of record NC_092756.1, on the reverse strand, counting down.
ACTTACAGTGTGGAAACAGGCCCTTCGGCCCAACAAGTCCACACCCGCCGAAGCGCAACCCACCCATACCCCTACATTTACCCCATAGCTAACACTACGGGCAATTTAGCATGGCCAATTTACCTAACCTGCACATTTTTTTTTGGACTGTGGGAGGAAACCCACGCAGACACGGGGAGAATGTGCAAACTCCACACAGTCAGTTGCCTGAGGTGGGAATTGAACCCGGGTCTCTGGCGCTGTGAGGCAGCAGTGCTAACCACTGTGCCACCGTGCCGCCCAAAAGTTTGAGCTTCTGAATGACTGGAGTGGTATAGTCACCACAGTATCTGCCTGATCTAAATGATGATCAAAAGTGATCCCAGCACCAATGCCTTTGAAAAACTGATTCCTGATGAAGGGTTCTGCCAAAAGAACGTTGACTCTCCTGCTCCTCAGACGCTGCCTGACCTGTGCTTTTCGTTCACCACTGATACTTTTCACCAGTCTCCGTAATGACCTTGAACTGACCAGTTCTGCTGAACCCCCCACATCAGTCAACACGTGGATGACTGTGATGCAGGAAGAAAGGCCAGGTTTAATTCCTGCAGCTGCTGTGGGAGCCTCCTTAGCTTCCCCTCAATTTATCCATCATCAATGATCACTCTGTCGTGGAGAGAGAACGCCTCATCTTCCGCCTCGGAACACTTCAACCCCAGGGCATCAATGTGGACTTCAACAGCTTCCTCATTTCCCCTTCCCCCACCTCATCCTAGTTTCAAACTTCCACCACATGACTTGTCCGGACTTGTCCTACCTGCCTATCTCCTTTTCCACCTATCCACTCCACCCTCTCCTCCCTGACCTATCACCTTCATCCCCTCCCCCACTCACCCATTGTACTCTATGCTACTTTCTCCCCACCCCCACCCTCCTCTAGCTTATCTCTCCACGCTTCAGGCTCACTGCCTTTATTCCTGATGAAGGGCTTTTGCCCGAAACGTCGATTTCGCTGCTTGGATGCTGCTTGAACTGCTGTGCTCTTCCAGCACCACTAATCCAGTACGTGGAGAGAGCTGCCAATCGCTCTTTGTGGCTCCATACTGCTATGTGGTACCTTGTTAAAGAACTTTTGAAATTCCAAATATGTTCCATCTACCACTTTGTACTCATCTACATGATCCAACATGACTGCTCTTTGACAGCCACACACACTCTTCTTATTTTATACTGTCAATTTTTAGATATTTTTCTATTTTAGTTTTGACAAAGAATTCCATTATCTTCCTTCCCACCAACATTACTCTATAGCTTCTTAGAATTGCTTTGTCTTCATTTTTAAATACAGAAATCACGTGAACTGTCCAGCTGTGTTAGAGATGTACAGCATGGAAACAGACCCATTGCTCCAACCTGTCCATGCCGACCAGATATCCCAACCCAATCTAGTCCCACCTGCCAGCACTTGGCCCATATCCCTCCAAACCCTTCCTGTTCATATACCCATCCAAATGCCTCTCAAATGTTGCAATTGTACCAGCCTCCACCACATCCTCTGGCAGCTCATTCCATACACACACCACCCTCTGTGTGAAAAAGTTCCCCTTTAGGTCTCTTTTATATCTTTCCCCTCTCACCCTCAACCTATGCCCTCTAGTTCTGGACTCCCCCACCATAGGAAAAATACCTTGTCTAATTTACCCTATCTATGTCCCTAATGATTTTGTAAACCGCTATAAGGTCAGCCCTCAGCCTCTGACGTTCCAGGGAAAACAGCCCCAGCCTGTTCAGCCTCTCCCTATAACTCAAATCCCCCAAGATTAACATCCTTGTAAATCTTTTCTGAACCCGATTCAAGTTTCACATCATATTCCAACAGTGACCTAACCAATGTCCTGTACAGCCGCAACATGACCTCCCAACTCCTGTACTCAATACTCTGACCAATAAAAGAAAGTATACCAAACACCTTCTTCACTATCCTATCTACCTGCGACTCCACTTTCAAGGAGCTATGAACCTGCACTCCAAGGTCTCTTTGTTCAGCAACACTCCCTAGGACCTTACCATTAAGTGTATAAGTCCTGCTAAGATTTGCTTTTCCAAAATGCAGCACCTCGCATTTATCTGAATTAAACTCCATCTGCCACTTCTCAGCCCATTGGCCCATCTGGTCCAGATCCTGTTGTAATCTGAGGTAACCCTCTTCGCTGTCCACTACACCTCCAATTTTGGTGTCATCTGCAAACTTACTAACTGTACCTCTTGTGCTCGCATCCAAATCATTTATATAAATCATTTATATAAATGAAGAAAAGTAGAGGACCCAGCACCGATCCTTGTGGCACTCCACTGGTCACAAGCCTCCAGTCTGAAAAACAACCCTCCACCACCACCCTCTGTCTTCTACCTTTGAGCCAGTTCTGTATCCAAATGGCTAGTTCTCTCTGTATTCCATGAGATCTAACCTTGCTAACCAGTCTCCCATGGGGAACCTTGTCAAACGCCTTACTGAAGTCCATATAGATCACATCTACTACTCTGCCCTCATCAATCTTCTTTGTTACTTCTTCAAAAAACTCAATCAAGTTTGAGAGACATGATTTCCCACGCACAAACCCATGTTGACTATCCCTAATCAGTCCTTGCCTTTCCAAATACATGTACACCCTGTCCCTCAGGATTCCCTCCAACAACTTGCCCACCACTGACATCAGGCTCACTGGTCTATAGTTCCCTGGCTTGTCATTACCTTCTTAAACAGTGGCACCACGTTTGCCAACCTCCAGTCTTCCGGCACCTCACCTGTGACTATCGATGATACAAATATCTCAGTAAGAGGCCCAGCAATCACTTCTCTAGCTTCCCACAGAGTTCTCGGGTACACCTGATCAGGAACTGGGGATTTATCCACCTTTATACATTTTAAGACATCCAGCACTTTCACCTCCGTAATCTGGACATTTTGCAAGATGTCACCATCTATTTCCCCACACTCTAAATCTTCTATGTCCTTCTCTATGGTAAACACTGATCCTTTAGCAGTATTCTATTGCCTTGTGAATTGATGCAGTAAAGTCTCTATCCTCCTTAACACCTTTTACTGTGTGTGGGTACAATCTATCCAGGCCACACGTTCCTCCTCTCTCTATATAATTAGTTTATTAATTGAATCCCCTTTCCCCTTCTCTCTTTCTTTTATTGCCATGCTCAAAATGTCCGTCTCCCTTGTGATAAGGGAAAGTGACAATTTAACAACATGCAGTTTATCATCTGTATCTCCTCATGGCCTTATACCTATCCTAATAATTGTGTTGTTTACTTGGATATTGTAACTCGTCTGTTACACATTCCTTGTGAATATTACATTGCACTTTAATTTTGCCTCCACCATTGTTTTTCGGACTTCTTTCCTAATCAGTTTCTAGACCCAAAACACCCAAATACCCACTCCCTCACTACAGCCCTTGTACTTTGCCCGAATTATGTGTGTTTCGGTGATATGAGATTAGTAATTGGTTGGAAACAAACCGATAGAATGTAATCCTGATAAAGAGCGAGATAGAGGGATTCTTTTCCTCTGTGTCTGTCTGTCTGTCTCTATGTGCGTGTCTCCATGTGTGCGTGTGTCTCTATGTGCGTCTCTACATGTGTGTGTGTCTCTATGTGTGCGTGTGTGTCTCTCTCTTTGTGTGTCTGTGTCTCTCTGTGTACATGTCTTTGTGTGTCTCTATGTGTGCGTGTCTGTCTCTGTGTGCTGTCTGTGTGTGTGTGCGCGCGCGTGTGTCTGTGTGTGTGTCTGTGTGCGCGCGTGTGTGTGTGTGTGTGTGTGTCTGTGTGCTTGTCTCTCTGTGTGCGCGTGTGTGTGTGTGTGTGTGTGTGTGTGTGTGTGTGTGTGTGTGTGTGTGTGTGTGTGTCTGTGTGCTTGTCTCTCTGTGTGCGCGTGTGTGTGTGTGTCTGTGTGCAAACCCACCTGTGAGGATGGAGAGCCTCCTCATGGCGGGGAAGGGGTGGTTCCCAGACGTGTCGAGGATGTCGAGTTGGTAGACGTCCCCGCGGATGTTGTAGACCTTGCGATGGAAGTCCTCAATGGTCGGAGTGTACTGCTCCTCAAACCGGCTGTTCAGAAATCGGGAGACAATACAAGACTTTCCCACTTTGGAGGCTCCCAGGATAACCATCCGGTAGGAATTCTTGGCTGGAACATTCAGCATGGCAGGAGTGGAGTGGAAAGTCTTCATCATGGCCTTCACCTGGAAGAGAGAGAGAGAGAGAGAGAGACATTTGCTAATGTTTGCGTGTCTTGCTAGATGCAACGACAACTCAAGTTTAACTGATGCTGTCTCTTTGTGGAGGGGTGGTGCTGTAATGGGAGTACAGACACAGGATCTGGGTTCAAATCCCACCAACGGCCGATGGTGATAAATCCCACCAACGGCCGATGGTGATAAATCCCACCAACGGCCGATGGTGATAAATCCCACCAACGGCCGATGGTGATAAATCCCACCAACGGCCGATGGGGATAAATCCGACCAATGGCCGATGGGGTTAAATCCCACCAACGGCCGATGGGGATAAATCCCACCAACGGCCGATGGGGATAAATCCCACCAATGGCCGATGGGGATAAATCCCACCAATGGCCGATGGGGATAAATCCCACCAATGGCCGATGGGGAAACTTATTTTCAGAAATGAAAGCTAGCCTCGCGGCAACCAGCTAATTATTGTTGATCATCAAAAAGCCCATCTGGTTCATGAAGATTTCCCCGAAGGAAATCTTCCATCTTTACCTGGTCTGGCTCAAGTCCCAAAGCATCACAGTTGACCTTTGACTCTTGGCAATTAGGGATGGGCAATAAATAGTGGCCTGGGCCACTGACACCACATCCCAGGTACCAATCGTTTTAAGTTTCCTGCTGAAGGGCTTTTGCCCGAAACGTCGATTTTCCAGCTCCTCGAATGCTGTGCTTTTCCAGCACCACTCTGATCTTGACCCTCATCTGCAGCCCTCACGTCCGCCCAATATTTTTAGAGTCAGGCAGCACGGAAAGAAACCCTTTGATCCAACTCATTCTTGCTGACTGGGTTCCTAAACTGAGCTCGTCCCATTTGCCTGCGTTTGACCCATATCCCTCTAAACCGTTCCTGTCCGCGTATCTGTCCCGATGTCTCTCGCCCTGTTGTACCTGGATGAATGGAATGCCGTGAGTGAACCCAGATACAAACCGGATCATGGCAGTTTTGACTTTGCGCCTTTTGCCTGTGACACCGCGCACAGTTTCTCGTTCACTGTCTCCAGTAGAACCTGCCTCCAACACACTTGTAGACAGTGCATTTCCAACCCTAACTCCTTGATCTGGGAAAAAAAAGGATATCCCTCTGCTTGTATTTGGTTTGTGTGTAAAACACTGTTCCCTCCAGTACTCGGTCTGTTTGTGAGTGAGAGCAGTTTCTCCATATCCACTCGGTCAGGACCCTTCGCAGTTTTGAAAACTTTTATCAAATCTCCTGTTAGCCTTCCCTTCTCTGAGGAAAACAGTCCCAACTTCTCCAATCTTGCGTGTGGCTGTAGACCCTGGAACCATTGTCTATAACATGTGCACTGTCTTCCTGAAGTATGGAGCCTACAGAGATTTCCAGCTTAGCTCTAACCAGTGTCCTGTGTGCACAAGCGGGAAGGTACTGTCCGTCACTTTGGTTTTGTATCAGTGAGGGTTGGGGGAGATACAGGAACAGGAGTAGGCCATTCATCCCCTTCAGACTGTTCTGCTGTTAAGGTCATTGCTTGACCTATGACCTGACTCCATATGTCTGCCAAGGCCCATCTAACTCCATACCCTTGATTAACAAAAACCGGTCTCTGATTTAAATTAACAATTGAATTAGCATCGATCGCCGTTGAGGAAGAGAGCTCCAAACCTCCACCACTCTTTGTGAGTAGAGGAGCTTTCTAACATCTCCCCGCTGAATGGCCTGGCCCGAATTCTTAGACGGTGCCCTCTGGTCCTAGAGTCTCCAACCAGTGGAGATAGTTCATCTTTCTCTACCCTGTCTTTCCTTCTTAATACCCTGAAGGCGTCCAATTAGATCATTCCCCCACCCTTCTAAATTCGAGAGATAAATTAGATCTTTAATCTAATTTCTCCTCAGAACTTAACCCCCCTGAAGTCCAAGTTTCATCCTTGGAAGGAGAGAGTGAGGGCTGTAGATGCTGCAGATCAGAGTCGAGAGGGTGGTGCTGGAAAAGCACAGCAGGTCAGGCAGCATCCGAGAAGCAGGAGAATCGACATTTCAGGCATAAGCCCTTCATCAGGAATAAGGCTGAGAGATAAATGGGAGGGGGTGGGGCTGGGGGAGGGGGAGGTAGCTGGGAATGTGATAGGTAGATGAAGATTGGGGGCGAAAGTGATGGTTGGAGAGGAGGGTGGAACGGTTCTACCGGTTCACCTTCCTCCCGACTGATCTGCTCCGCCCTCCTCCCCAGCCTATCACCATCACCCCCACCTCCATCTACCTGTTGCATTCCCAGTGACCTCCTCCCCAGCCCCACCTCCTACACCCCTCCCCCATTTATCTCACAGGCCCCCCCCTTCCCCCTTGGGCCACTATCGTCCGTGTAAACCTGCGATGACTTCTGTCCAGGGCCAAAACGTCCTTTGTTAAGGTGTGGTCCCCCGAACTGCTCACTGTACTGGTAGGGGCTTATGTAGGGTTTGTACAACTGCAGCATCCCCATACTCTAGCTGTGTAGGTATGAAGGCTAGTATTCCAATCCTAGACTATTTCTGCACCCATTGATGGCATTTCAAAGAGCTATGTTCCTGAACCCCTAAATCATCTTGTACACCCACTGTGTTCAACATTGTGCCTTCTTAAAAAAAAACCCCTGATTTATCCTTTCTTGGTTTAAAAGCGATAACCTCACGTCTGCTTATATTAAAATCCATCTGCTGCAGCTTTGTCCATTCACCTAATCTACCAATATCCTGTTTTAATTTTATGCTGCCCAATTGTGTCGTGAGTAAATTTGTTTATTTGACTTTTTACGCCATTATCTAAGTCGTTAATGAATATTGTGAATAACTGAGGTCCCAACACAGATCCCCGCAGGAGAGCACTCATCACATCCTGCTAATGTGAGTACAGACCCTTTAAGCCATTTTCCTGTCTGGTTATGAAAGTAATTTGCCCTCAATTTCTCGGGTTTTCACCTTAGCTCACGGTCACGTGTGACAGACTTTATCAAAAGCCTTGTGGAAGTCCATAAAGTCAACATCGATCCACCTATCAGTTCCCCTGCCCTCGATGATAGACCCCAATAGTTCCCACATCCCACAGATTTTAGGCTAACCGTACATTCCTGGTTTCCCTCTGTGACCCTCCTTAAAAAGCGGGGTTGGCATGAGCAAATTTCTAATCCAAAGGTACAATTCCTGAATCCAGGAAACTCTGAAAGATTATGGTTAGGGCGTCGGCAGTGTGCACTCCGAACACACACACACACACACACACAGACAGACAGACAGACAGAAACCACCAGGTCCTGGAGATTTCTCAACTCTCAGCTCCATTAGTTTCCCCCTTTTATCGATGATTTACCGAAGCTCATGTTATTCAGACCCGGTCCCTGATCCTTGGAATTTCTTTTTGGATTTCTGGCAAGGGATCCTCTTCTTTTTGCCTGCTGTGAACACTGGAACAGAATAATCATTCAGCATGCCTGCCATTTCCCTATCGTCACTGGTGATGTCCCCACTCTCAACCTTCAGTAACCAGCCACCGTCCCTTTATATAACTGTGACATCTCTTTGTTTTGTCTCTTCTGTACCTTGCAAGTTCCATTCCGTAATCCTTTTCAGCCGCTCCAAGAAACCGCTTTGTGGCCCTTTGTTGGTCTTTGTATTTGTCCCATTTTATGGGAATGTGGTGTCCTTTGTGTTTTTGGAAGCCCCTATAAAACCCTGGTTCTTTGACGTGATCAGTGACACAGGAATGCCTAGTGGTATTGCGAGAGGCTGCTCAGGGGTCTCCTACTCTGTACTGGACTAATTCAATCCTCCTGCATCTGTGAGGGTTTGGCTTGTGCAGTGAACTGCACACAGCAGAATTCCACAGATCCTGGCTTCTGAAGGGCGAGTCTGGTACCTATGCCTATACTCCTGTACTCAATGCTCTGGCCAATAAAGGAAAGGAAAGACTATCCTAGCTACTTGAGACTCTTCACCGTCCTTCCCACAGCACAGTGCCCTGGGTTCTATTGGACATTCCCAGAGAAGAAACAGTTTCTCTGTTTTCTCCCCATTATATGCTTGTAACTTTCATCATCTCAAGCAGATCACCTCTGAATCCCAAAGATCAACAAGCCATGTTGGTGTAATCTATCCTCTCAATCCCAACCTTTTGAGTTTGCTCGCAATCTGGCGAATCTGCACTGAATCCACTTTCAGGCCAATATCTCTTTCCTGATCAAGAGTCCTTCCAGCTGACCAATCAGAACTTCCTACTGGATCTGAAGTGGACTGTCTGTCTGATGGGGCAACAAACTTTACAAAGGGAATTGGGCAAATACTGAAAAGCTAATTCCAACAGCTAATGCAAGCATGATGGACTGAATGGCCTCCTGTCCTGGATGATTCCTTAACAATATCAACAAGGAACAAGAGGAGGCCACTCAGCCCTTTGAGACTGTTCCAGCCTTCTATAAGATCGTGGCTGATCTGAATTGAACCTCAACTCGCCATTCCTGCACAGTATGTAATCAAGAATCTATCTACCTCTGCCTTAAAGATTCTGAATCCATTGCCTTTTGGGAAAAGGAATTCCAAAATTCCTTTTGCCTATCATATGCTGCTGCCCAGCCCCATTGCCCTTTTACCCTCCAAGTCTCTGCCACGGTCACCCTCTGTCCTCCCTTTTTCAATCTTGTACCCCAAAAGGGCTGTGGAAGCTCAGTGTTGAGCAGGGTTCAACAGAAATCAATAGGTTTCTGGAGACTAGTGACATCAAAGGGTAATGTGGGAAAGTGGCAAATAGGTGGACGACCAAACCTAATCTAAATGAGTGACAGAACAGGCTTGATGGGAGGAATGGCCTTCTGCTGTTCCTGCGTGGTTAAAAAGTGCAGGATACCCTCCGTGTTGGAAATGAACTTCAAATACTGGAGAAATCTCATCAGCGGAGACTCGTTTATGTAGAACCAGTGACTCCACCCCATATCATACGCTCCACGTTTGAAATATTCCCAGGTTACAACTGGACATCGGTGTCTCAGGGGTTTTGGAATGCACTGAGTTCGGCTAATTTTGACTACCCCAACAAACATGTCCTTTACTGTTCAAACCTTCCAGAGCAGAATCGAGAGCTCAGTGTTGAAGAGTGTGGTGCTGGAAAAGCACAGCAGGTCAGGCAGCATCCGAGGAGCGGGAGAGTCAACATTTTGGACATTAACCCCTCTGGAGCTTCGAAGAGTCAGAGGTGACTTAATTGAAACAAAAGTCTGAGGAGACTTGACTGGGTGGATTGGGAAAGATGTTTCCTCTTGTGGGAGAACTAGAGGTCATTGTTTGAAAACAAGTGCTCGTTCCATTTAAAATAGAGAGACGGGAACATTTTTCCTCTGTGAGTTAGGAATCTTTGGAATTCCTTTTCCCAAAAGGCAATGGATGCAGAATCTTTAAGGCAGAGGTAGATAGATTCTTGATTACATACTGTGCAGGAATGGCGAGTTGAGGTTCAATTCAGATCAGCCATGATCTTATAGAAGGCTGGAACAGTCTCAAAGGGCTGAGTGGCCTCCTCTTGTTCCTTGTTGATATTGTTAAGGAATCATCCAGGACAGGAGGCCATTCAGTCCATCATGCTTGCATTAGCTGTTGGAATTAGCTTTTCAGTATTTGCCCAATTCCCTTTGTAAAGTTTGTTGCCCCATCAGACAGACAGTCCACTTCAGATCCAGTAGGAAGTTCTGATTGGTCAGCTGGAAGGACTCTTGATCAGGAAAGAGATATTGGCCTGAAAGTGGATTCAGTGCAGATTCGCCAGATTGCGAGCAAACTCCAAAGGTTGGGATTAAGAGGATAGATTACACCAACATGGCTTGTTGATCTTTGGGATTCAGAGGTGATCTGCTTGAGATGATGAAAGTTACAAGCACATAATGGGGAGAAAACAGAGAAACTGTTTCTTCTCTGGGAATGTCCAATAGAACCCAGGGCACTGTGCTGTGGGAAGGACGGTGAAGAGTCTCAAGTAGCTAGGATAGTCTTTCCTTTCCTTTATTGGCCAGAGCATTGAGTACAGGAGTTGGGAGGTCATGTTGTGGCTGTACAGGACATTGGTTAGGCCACTGTTGGAATATTATGTGCAATTCTGGTCTCCCTCCTATAAGAAGGATGTTGTGAAACCTGTAAATCTTTTCTGAAGCTTTTCAAGGATGTTGCCAGGGTTGAACAGTTTGAGCTAAAGGGAGAAGGTTAATAGGCTGGGGATATTTTCCATGCATTGTCAGGTGAGGGGTGACCTTAGAGAGGTTTATAAAATTATGAGGGGCATGGATAGGATAAATAGACATGGTCTTTTCCCTGGGGTGGTGGAGTCCAGAACTCGAGGGCATAGGTTTAGGGTGAGAGGGGAAAGATATAAAAGAGACCTAAAGGGCAACTTTTTCACACAGAGGGTGGTCCGTGTATGGAATGAGCTGCCAGAGGAAGTGGAGGCTGGTACAATTGCAACATTTAAGAGGCGTCTGGATGGGTATATGAATAGGAAGGGTTTGGAGGGATATGGGCCAGGTGCTGGAAAATTGGAAGAGGTGATGTGAGGATATCTGATCAGTATGGACGGGTTGGACCAAAGGGTCTGTTTCTGTGCTGTACGTCTCTATGACTCTATGACTCTGTTTTTGTGATGTATCTCTGACTCTTAGGACTTCCGAGAGGCTGCAGAAATGGTTCCAGGGACAAGGGCCTTGAGTGACATGGACAGGATGGAGGAGGTGGGGCAGGGGGTGGAAAGGGAGAGGGAAGACTTGATCAATTCTTTTAAATTCACGAGGTGTCTGGGCAGAGTAGACAGGAGAGAGAAATCTGTTCTCGTGGGTGGAAAAGATCAGGGGAACAGATTTAATGTTATTGTCAAAAGAAACCATATCGACACGAGGAATTCTCCCTGCCTCCAAACACACACACACACACACACACACACACTATTCCAGGGAAACAGTGGGCAGGAGGACCTAGTGGAATTGTTGTCGAGAGCCAGCAGAGGCTTGGCAGGCTGAAAGGCCACCGTGCAAGAATGAGTCAGCTTCTAATTGCTCCTTTAAGTAAGAACAAGTTTCAGCATAACTGATTTGATTTTGTACACAAAGCATCCGTTAGAAGGCTCAGGATGTGATGGGATTGCCCTGGAGATTCACCAGGATGGCGCCTGAAATGGAGCACTGCAGCTATGAAGAGGGGCTGGCTGAGCTCAGGTTCGTTTCCATGGAGTCAAGATCAGAGGGTGGTGCTAGAAAAGCACAGCAGGTCAGGCAGCATCCGAGGGGCAGGAGAATCGACATTTCAGACAGGACCCCCTCGTTCCTGATGAAAGGCCCCTTCCTGAAACGTCGATTCTCCTGCTCCTCGTATACGCTGTCTGTGCTGTGCTTTTCCAGCACCACACTAATCTTGACTCTAATCTCCAGCATCTGCAGTACCCACTTTCGCCTTCTTTTCCTTGGAACAGAGGACGTTGAGGGGGGACCTGATAGAGGTGTAGAGGGGCTTGGATGGTCTAACCAAGGGGCCTAGAACAAGGGAGCATAATTTTAAAGTGACGGTCAGGAGGTTTCGAAGAGATTTTGTAAGGATAGACATTTTAAACAGAGGGTGGTGGGAATCTGGAACATGATGACGGGCAGGGTAGTTGAGATGGGAAACCTCAATCTTTAGAAAGTACTTGGAACAAGCATTTAAAATGTCCTTAACATTTAAGGCTGTGGGTCTAGTGCAGGTGGGAGTATACTGTTGGCAGTACAGGCTTGATGGGGCGAAGGGCCTCTTCTGCCCTATTTGATTCTATGATCCAGAAAGCTTCTTCTAAATAGCTTCGCGAATTTGCTCTCCTAACTTCAAAGACTGGCAGTGAAAAATATGCCGTTTACTGTAGCACTGATAGAAGCTGCACCAGTTTATTCCTCTGCGTGTCCTTTTCAAAATGAAGCATTCGAGATCTCTCTGCCACATTGCTGCGATTTGTCTGCCCTTTCAGCAGCCCCGTCTCCATCCTCCTGAAGACTGCTCCTACCCTTCCGTGCAGTTACCCCAAGTTCAGGCACTGACCGCTGCCAAGCAAGGAGCACTGATCCTCACACCAACCACTCGATAGCTTTTCCAGCACCACTCTAATCTTGACTGTATAGCTCCCTTTTGTCTGAAATATCACGAGCCTTGCTTTCTGTCTCATTCAGTTCTGTGTCGGCTGCAGCCCCTTGAATCTGATGCCTTCAAATCATTTGAACAAGTCAGTGACGTGGCAATTTAACATCAAGGACAGGTTGTTCTGATTGAAGGATTTAGGGGGAAACAGGTTTTGGTACAGTTGTGGGGTTGGAGCTGGTGAAGATCTTGTATTAATGCAGTAAATGGTATTGTGCAGAACACACGGCTCGTTAGAGCAATAGAAATGGGGGCAAAATTATTCCTCCTCTTTTCTACGTTTCTATGGTAACAGGGGATTGAGTTGGATGATCAGCCATGATCGTTCTGAGTAGCAGAGCAGGCTCAAAGGGCCAAATGGTCTACTCTTGCTCCCATGTTCGATGTTTCTGTGGAAACGCTCAGTGATTTCAGAAGGAGATCAGAAGGACGCTTGGGAGAAAGAGAGTTTCCGGGCTGTGGGACTGACTGGATTGCTACGCAGAGAGCTGGCAAACAGTCTCGTTTGTCATGTCACATTGGCTCAACCTCTTGAAAGTTCAAGTACTCAGCAGCACTCAAGTCATCAATCCCCTGTGTTAATTAATCAAAGAACACAATCAATTTTGGGAGACGTGAGCTGAGTTTAAAATAGCCGCCAGATATTCAACAGAAAGTCCCAACATTTTACAACTGCAGTTCAAAGCCTTGACATTGAAACATTCTCAAAACCACATCATTCCAGAAAGTGCAGCCTGTTCTAAATGCAAACTTGTCTTTTTTTTTCCCCAAACAATGCGACCTTCTCATACCTCAACAATTTGTATTTGTTATATGCCTTTCCATCAGGACTTCCCAAAGTGAGGGTCAGGACGCCAACTGGGATTGAGAGCTGCAGGCCAAAGGCAGTGGAGCTCTGACTGAGTTGTAACAGCTGCCTTCCTGCTCTCACAGTCAGGCCTCACTCTGCTCCCACTCTCCCAGATCTCACTGACGCAGTTCCAGCCTTGAAATGGGGTCATAGTGGGAGGGAAGAGTTTGGGAAGTGCTGCTTTACATAATAAACACCCCAAAGTGTTTCACACGAGTGCTGTTCAAACAAAACCTCAACAACGACTTGTACACTCCTTAAAGACAGGAACACACCAAACAGCAGCAGCAGGAGTGGACCATTCGGCCCTTCGAGCCTGCTGCTCCCTCCATTCAAAATCATGGCTCCTCATCCACCTCAGTCCCACATTCTCCCCATACTCTTTGATCCCTTTAGCCCCAAGATCTATACCTAACTACTTGAATACGGAGCTGCCGGGGTTGGACTTGGGTGGACAAAGTCAGAAGTCACACGGCATCAGGTTATAGCCCAACTCCACTTGCCAAAGGGGCAGTGCTTCGAAAGCTTGTGGTTTCAAATAAACCTATTGGTGTCGTGTGACTTGTGACTTTAACTACTTGAAAACATTCAATGTTTTGGGCTCAACCACATTCCGCGACAGCGAGTTCCACGGGTTCGCCTAGATAGAGAATCCCTACAGTGTGGAAACAGGCCCTTCGGCCCAACAAGTCCACACCGACCCTCCGAAGAGTAACCCACCCAGACCTATCCCCCTATTCCTCTACATTTACCCTCGACTAATACACTTAACCTACACAGCCCTGAGCACTATATGGGCAACTTAGAATAGCCAATTCACCCTGACCTGCACATCCTCGGACTGTGGGAGGAAACCGGAGCACCCGGAGGAAACCCACACAGACACGGGGAGAATGTGCAAACTCCACCACAGACAGTTGCCTGAGGCAGGGACCGAACCTGGCGCTGTGAGGCAGCAGTGCTAACCACTGAGCCACCGTGCTGTCCCAGTTCTCTTCATCTCAGTCCCAAAAGGCCTGTCCTCTATCCTTACACTGTGACCCCCTGAAAATTATTGAAAGTGCATTGTTGTAAAAACCAAAAACAGTGCATAGCACAAAATCTGAGATCTCACGGTTGTTCTCAAGCCCGTGACAACAGTTGTCATGGAGCTGTGACTACAAGGTTGTAAAGTCTAGTGGTAATAGTGTAGGAGCAAGTTAGAATGTAAGAGTAGGCAAGTCTTACTGCAATTGTACAATGAGACCACATCTGGACTGCTGAGAGTAATTTTGTTCCCCTGTTTTAGGGGAAATATTATTTCATTGGAGGCACTTCAGAGAAGGTTTGCTGGAATGATCCCTGGGATGGAGGGATTGTATTCTGAGCCAAGGCTCAAGAGGTTGGAACTCTGCACACTGCAGTTCAGGAGAACGCAAGGCGATCTCATCGAAACATAGGGGCTGGACAGGGGCAATGCTGAGAGGATGTTTCCCCCTCATGGGAGAGCCCAGGAGCAGAGGGCATTGTCTCAGAGTGAAGGGGCCCCAATTCAAGATGGCGAGGATGAGGAATTTCTTCTGAGGGTTGAGAGTTCTTTGGAAATCCTTACCACAGAGACTGCCCCATGGACTCCCTGGGGGTCAGGGTCCTTGGGTACATTTAAGGCTGAGATCGATTCTTGATCAAGTCGGGGAATCGGGTGATCGGGAAAGGGCAAGAAAGTGGACGTGAGGAATTTTGGGATCAGGCACGATCCTACCAATGGCAAAGCCGGTTTGAAAAGCTGTACGGCTTACTCCTGTTCCTACCCTGTCTTAGTGTTAAAGGACTCAATTGCAGAGAGAGAGGGGAACAGAATCAGGGCGAAGGCAGTGGTCCCATGAGCTGTTGGGGGAGGATATGTTGTCAACTTTGTTTGTCAAGAAGGCGAAGGTGGAACAGTTTGTGATATTTCCTGTCACACGGAATGGTTCCTTTGAAAGAAAAGAGTTCAGGGCTGAGGCAAGGAGACATCTCGTGGGAGGTTTGGTTTTGGCTTTTTGTGCAAGGGAAAGGATGAGGCAGTTCAGCAGATTGCTTCACTCTTGGCGAGAGCCAACATCTTAAAACCGAAATCATCTGAAGTGGTGCACTGTTTATCCAAGCTGTTGACCTCCACCTTTGTTAACATTAGTGTGTCAGAACTTGGTTTCAGTGGCTGAGGGGGGAGTTTTGAGAAGGTGACGGGGTCTAGGCGATGGAGATTGATCGTGGGTAATGGTGTTCATTTGATGAGCTGTGTGAGCGTGATGAGCCGAATACCAACCCTGCTACATCCTGTGTGGGACAGGAGTCACGAGTACACCCAGACTGGGTAAGGACAGCAGGTTTCCGAGTACAAAGGCAATTAATGAACCAGTTGAATCCTTACAAACATCTGGCAACTTCACAGCTTTTATATGTTTCAACATCCGAGTTCACATTCTCAGGATCACTGACCCAGTAACAAAGCCATCGCACCACCACACCCTGGGGGAGTTGGCATCGTCACTGCTACCCTCTGTTATCAATCCAGGGCCTACCTTTCCCAATGCTACACTCTGCACTGTGCTTAGCTCACAGTTTCTATTCAATTGCAACATTTTACCAAGCAAGAAACCGACTGGAAGAATGGACCCTCCTGAGAAATGACCGTTGACCTCAAAACCGAAGGACACTTGTGAGTCCATTTCCCCCCCCTCCCCCTTTTCCTCAGAGACCCATCACAACAGGTTTTCATCTATTCAGATGTACTAGGATTGAGGCATCAATCAGCCAGTCCTTCATCCTACACGGTGGGGAGGGAGTCCTACTGTAGAAAAGGTGCTGTCTGGGGCAATAGTCAAGGCCCTGTTCGCCAGCCCAACAGCAGCTCCTGAGGAGATCCCACTAGGTTAACCTCTTCATGCATTGCATTTGGGAGGCCACAACAGCAGGAAGGCAAAGAGTCAACGTCATGAGGTAAGGGGGCTGGAGAACGTTTGGATTTTTGTCCGGTGAATACAGAAATGGCACATCTCCCAGTGACGGTGAAATGACACCGAGGATACGGAACAGAAACCGGCTTGACCACTCCCTGGACCTTCCCCTCCTATTAACTTCAGCCATTACTATCTCCTCTGATTCCGTGTCTATCCCAACCTCCCTTTAAATGCGGCGATGTCATTCACCTCCAGCCGTCATGGAGGTGTGCATTCCTCATTCCCTGCGTATTTCAGTTGAAGACTTATCTCCTGAATGCCTTGTTGGATATACAGAGGAACTTCAATTAACAGAATGACACAGGCAGGGACTACTTTGATCGGTTAATCGAATTTCGCATAACTGAATGCCAGGTAACATAGTTTCGCCGAGCATCGGGACCCTGCGATTTTGCTGGATAATCCGATGTTCGGATAATTGAGGTTCCCCTGTGTTAGTGATTTTCTGATATCGATGCCCTCAGTTCAAGTAGAAGTGTCTCTGTCAAATTCTTCTGTAATATTCAAGACTTGGATCAGCCTTAAGATGTCTCAGCCTGCCCAATCCTCAACTCACATACCAGTTTTGTAAATCTTCACAGGATGCTGCCCAGTGTCAGAATCATTTGTACGTGGAACCAGAGCTGTACCCTCCACTTCAAGTATTTTAACGACAGTTTGAAACAAGATTAATACAGCTTTGACATTCTCTCCAGGCAGGAGGCTGGAAGAACACAGCAAGCCAAGCGGCATCAGGAGGTGGAGATGTTGACGTTTCGGGTGTAACCCTTCTCCAGGACTGGGCGTGTGTGTGTGTGGGGGTGGGGGGGGGATAGGTGGAGACAGGTAGAGGGTATGACCTGGTTGCTCAATGGGAGGGGGAGGGACTGGGAAGGGAGGTTATTTGAAATTGGAGAACTCAATGTTAAGTCCTCTGGGCTGGAGGCTGCCCAGGCAGAAGATCAGGTGTTGTTCCTCTAATTTGTGGTACCCCCACCCCCTCTAGTACCCAACCCCCTCTGGTACCCCACCCCCTCCGTTACCCCCACCCCCTCTAATACCCAACCCCCTCCGGTTCCCCAACCCCCTCCGGTACACTCTAGTACCCCACCCCCTCTAGTATTCAACCCCCTCCGGTACCCCCACCCCCTCTAGTACTCAACCCCCTCTGGCACCCCCACCCCCTCTAGTACCCAACCCCCTCCGGTACCCCCATCCCCTCTAGTACCTTACCCCCTCTAGTACCCAACCCCTTCCGGTATCCCCACCTCCTCTAGTACCCCAACCCCCTCCGGTACCCCAACCCTCACCTCCATCCAGAGCCCCAAACAGTCCTTCCAGGTGAGACAGAGGTTCACCTGCCTCCCCTCCAACCTCGTTTACAAGATCAGGTGCTCCTGATGGTCTTCTCTACTTTGGGGAGAGTGAACGTAAACTTAGGGGACAGCTCACCGAGCATCACAGCCGGGTCTATAGGGGCTGACCTGACCTCCCAGTCACTGTCCATTGCAATTCCCCCAACCACTCCCTTTCCAACATGACCATCCCTGGCCTCCTCCATTGCCACAACCAACCCCAGCGCCTGGTGGGGGAACAACACCTCACCCTCCCCTTGGACACCCTACAGCCCTCAGGACTCTACACTGAGTTCTCCAATTTCAAATAACCTCTCTCCCTCCCTATCCCTGATTCCATTCCCAGCCCCTCCCCCTCCCAGCCACCAATCGGATCCATTCCTCCCATTGACCAACCAGATCGTACCCTCTCCCTGTCTCCACCTCTCCCCACTTCCCCACCCTGCCCCCACCACCCCCTTTATCTGCAGCTCCCCTCACCCACACCCCCAGTCCTGGAGAAGGGTTACACCTGAAGTGTCGACATCTCCCCCTCCTGATGCTGCCTGCCTTGCTGTGTTCTTCCGGCCTTCTGCCTGTCTATTTTGGATTCCACCATCTGCAATTGTTATTGTCTCTTTACATTTTTTTCCAACCAATAAAAGGTGTTTGATTTTATTTTGGTGAACCCATGTCACCACATACAGTGATAAGTCCAACTGGAACTCTGATTCATATATAATCCCCCTGTGCCCACTTGGATCCCTATTTCCGCAAGGAATATGTCCCTTTACACTGAAACCTCCTCCACACCCTGTACCTCTTGAAGAATTCTGTGTGAACTCCTGCAATTCTAGTGCCTCCTGCTTCAGGAATTTCGAATTCCCTGAAATTGACATCTTTATTCTGCTCCCCAGGGCCCCAACCATGAAAACCCCTTCCATAAAGCTCTCTGCAATGGACCTCTCGGTGATCAACAGGACACTCCTCAGGTCTTGTATATTTGATCAGGGTTCTGATTATTAGTCACATTATCTCATGTGGTTTCATGTCAGATTTTATTGGAGAATGTTCCTTTGTATGCTTTGGGCTTATTAAGGAAGCAATGTAAATACAAGCTGTTGAAATTACAGCTTGCAATAATGGTCAAATAATTATTAACATTTAATATGATTCTCTGTTATTTTAACATTCTTTCGATTTGAATGGATTAGTAACATAATGTTTGTAGCTGTTGTTTGATGTTTATTCAAAGCGATATCTCTTTAGTCATAGAGATATGCAGCACAGAAACAGACCCTTCGGTCCAACTAGTCCACGCTGACCACATATCCTAACCTCATCTAGCCTCATTTGCCAACCCTTGGCCCATATCCCTCCAAATCCTTCCTATTCATATACCCATCCAAATGCCTCTTAAATGTTGCAATTGTACCAGCCTCCATCACTTCCTCTGGCAGCTCATTCCATACACGTACCACCCTCTGAGTGAAAAAGTTGCCCCTTAGGTCCCTTTTATATCTTTCCCCTCTCACCCTAAACCTATGCCCTCTAGTTCTGGACTCCACCATCTCAGGGAAAATACCTTGTCTATTTATCCTATCCATGCCCCTCATGATTTTATAAACCTCTATAAGGTCACCCCTCAGCCTCCGACACTCCAGGGAAAACAGCCCCAGCCTGTTCAGCCTCTCCCTGTAGTTCAGATCCTTCAACCCTGGCAACATCCTTGTAAATCTTTTCTGAACCCTTTCAAGTTTCACAACATCTTTCTGATCGGAAGGAGACCAGAATTGCATGCAATATTCCAACAGTGGCCTAACCAATATCCTGTACAGCCACAACATGACCTCCCAACTCCTGTACTCAATACTCTGACCAATAAACGAAAGCATACCAAACGCCTTCTTCACTATCCTATCTACCTGCGACTCCACTTTCAAGGAACGATGAACCTGCACTCCAAGGTCTCTTTGTTCAGCAACACTCCCTCGGACCTTACCATTAAGTGTATAAGTCCTGCTAAGATTTGCTTTCCCAAAATGCAGCGCCTCACATTTATCTGAATTAAACTCCACTTGCCCCTTCTCAGCCCATTGGCCCATCTGGTCCAGATCCTGTTGTAATCTGAGGGAAAATTCTTCGCAGTCCATTACACCTCCAATTTTGGTGTCATGTGCAAACTTACTAATTATACCTCATGCTCACATCCAAATCATTTATATAAATGATAAAAAGCAGTGGACTCAGCACCGATTCTTGTGGCACTCCACTGGTCACATGCCTCCAGTCTGAAAAACAACCCTCCACCACCACTCTCTGTCTTCGACCTTCGAGCCATTGTCATCTAAGACAAGCATGTAACAAAAAAAGGTCAAATACTACAGGAATACTTTGGTTCCTGTGCTAAGATGACAGAATACATTTAAACCATTGAGGTAATTGGGTCAATAGGTGACAGCTAAATTTCAACATGGATTGCTGAACATAATTGTCGAATCCAAACAGGGAGTGCTTGAGGGAATCGAACTCTGGGACAACACCGATTAAAAAGATTTAGAGGTTCTGCAGCATTAATCTACCTCCACAAAGAATGTTCAGAAAAACAGGTACATTAAATAAAACAAGAGACTGCATCTCGGGTACCATACAAATTCTAGAGCATCAAGGACCTAAACCACAAAGAATATTTGACAGAGTCAGAATCGTTTTCTGTTTATAAAGGAAACGTTTCAAGAATATACACTGAATTAACGAACCGATTAAAGGAATTTGTTCCCAACTCTAATGAATTTGTGAGTTGGAAGGACGACATAATTAATATTAGGAATTTATCATCAGGATCAGATAGAATCTTGCGATAAAAGTGGGGAACTGTGTCCACCAACTCACCAGGAAAGAAACACATGGAAATCTTCAATAATTGCATGTGAAGTAAGCCAAATCGTTTCTGAACTGACCCCCAAATGTGCTGTTTGACTCTCTCATTGATATTTCAACCCAAAAATTCGCAAAATGGTGTTAAACATTCTGAATTAAGCCAAAACAATGTCAAACATTCTGCTAAGCCACAACATTGTATAAATTCCATCATTGTATTGGGCGAAGTATCTCCGGTAAGCGGTGCTGCTGCTTACACCCGGAGAGTGTCCCGGACAGCAGCATCACCCTCTCTCCCCGCACACAGTCTTCAGACTGCAGCAACTCCCGGGCTCCCTGCACCGACTGCTCTCCCAGGGAGGGAGTCCCAGTGCTGCCCGACTCCTCATTCCCCATCCCCTGGGCTGGGGGACACCGTGTCCCTGGCGCTCTCTGGGGGTGGGGAGAGGGTGTGGGGGGGGGATGCTGCTGGTGTGAACCAGCGACTGCAGTCAGAGGCTCTCCGGGCGGATTGGGAAGCGGCGGCAGAGGCAAGGACAACCCAGAGAGGGGAGAGGGCACGGGGGGGAGGGGGGGGGGGTGGGCAGAGAGGGGAGGGGGCACTGAGGGGGGAGGAGGGGGAGAGGGCACAGAGGGGGAGGGCACAGAGAGGGGGCACTGAGAGGGGACGGGGCACAGAGAGGGAGGGGGCACAGAGGGGTATTCTATTGAGAATGAGAAGGGGCATTATGGGGAATGACCGGGGCGAATAGAGAATGACGGAGGAATATGGAATGTCGTGGGGGCAATGGCAGATAATGTCCAGGGGGACAGGGAATGACAAGAGGGGAAATGACAAGAGGGAATCAGGGAATGACAAGGGGGAATCAGAGAATGACAAGGGGGGACAGGGAATGACAAGGGGGGAAATGACAAGAGGGAATCAGGGAATGACAAGGGGGAATCAGAGAATGACAAGGGGGGACAGGGAATGACAAGGGGGGACAGGGAATGACAAGAGGGGAAATGACAAGAGGGAATCAGGGAATGACAAGGGGGAATCAGAGAATGACAAGGGGGGACAGGGAATGACAAGGGGGGAAATGACAAGAGGGAATCAGGGAATGACAAGGGGGAATCAGAGAATGACAAGGGGGGACAGGGAATGACAAGGGGGGACAGGGAATGACAAGAGGGGAAATGACAAGAGGGAATCAGGGAATGACAAGGGGGAATCAGAGAATGACAAGGGGGGACAGGGAATGACAAGGGGGGACAGGGAATGACAAGAGGGGAAATGACAAGAGGGAATCAGGGAATGACAAGGGGGAATCAGAGAATGACAAGGGGGGACAGGGAATGACAAGAGGGGAAATGACAAGAGGGAATCAGGGAATGACAAGGGGGAATCAGAGAATGACAAGGGGGGACAGGGAATGACAAGGGGGAATCAGAGAATGACAAGGGGGGACAGGGAATGACAAGAGGGGAAATGACAAGAGGGAATCAGGGAATGACAAGGGGGAATCAGAGAATGACAAGGGGGGACAGGGAATGACAAGGGGGAATCAGAGAATGACAAGGGGGGACAGGGAATGACAAGGGGGGACAGGGAATGACAAGAGGGGAAATGACAAGAGGGAATCAGAGAATGACAAGGGGGAATCAGAGAATGACAAGGGGGGACAGGGAATGACAAGGGGGAATCAGAGAATGACAAGGGGGGACAGGGAATGACAAGGGGGGATCAGAGAATGACAAGGGGGGACAGGGAATGACAAGGGGGAATCAGAGAATGACAAGGGGGGACAGGGAATGACAAGGGGGGAAATGACAAGGGGGGACAGGGAATGACAAGGGGGAATCAGAGAATGACAAGGGGGGACAGGGAATGACAAGGGGGAATCAGGGAATGACAAGGGGGGGGGGATTAGGGATAGAACTGAGTATTTGCCTAATTTCCTTCTGGATCTCAGCTTTCTGGGGGTGGGGGCTAATAGGGAGCAGGTATTGGGAAGGAGGGCGGTGAGGGGGTTCGGGGGGGGGGTTGGTATAGAGGGAGGGGGGAATAGGAAGATGGAGGGCAGGGGCGCTAGGAATGCAGCGCAGCGACAGACGAACCTTTGTCGTGTCGGGGCTTGGGCCCCCTGTGTCCGGCAGCTGGAGGGAGGGGGCTCAGTGCCCGGGGACCATGCCCCCTTCAGCCTGAAGATGGCCCGAATGGCTGCGGCTGCAGCTCAGCGAGCAGCTCACTCCCAGCACACGGGGCGGCTCTGCAACAAGACCCTCCCTAATCACTGGGCACCCGGCTCTCAGCGGCCGGCCACAACAACAGCAACCTGCATTCCTATAGCGCCCGCCCGGCCTCGCAGCTCCTCTCCCATGCAGACAGGAGGAGAAACTGGGAAAACCTCACTAAAGTGGGGAGGGGTGAAGATCGGAGAGGGAACCACCAATGGGGAATAATTTAAATCTGGATTTAAATCATTAAAAATCCGGAACACGCAGGGCACCAGAATGGAGAGAACCCACACGGTCAGAGAGAGAGAGAGACAGGAGGATGCTTCAGAGATAGAGAAGGCTGCAGGAGATGGCAGACAGAGTTAAGGAGGGATGTAGGGGGCTGGGGGATATTACAGAGACAGAGAGGGGTGGAGGGGCATAAGGGGGTTACAGGGACAGAGAGGGGTGGAGGGGCTGGAGGAGGTTACAGGGACAGAGAGGGGTGGAGGGGCTGGAGGGGGTTACAGGGACTGAGGGTGGTGTAGGGGCTGGAGGGGGTTACAGGGACAGAGGGGGGTGGAGGGGCTGGGGGATATTACAGGGACAGACAGGGGTGGAGGGGCAAAAGGGGGTTACAGGGACAGAGAGGGGTGGAGGGGCAAAAGGGGGTTACAGGGACAGAGAGGGGTGTAGGGGCTGGAGGGGGTTACAGGGACAGAGAGGGGTGTAGGGGCTGGAGGGGGTTACAGGGACAGAGAGGGGTGTGAAGGGGCTGGAGGGGGTTACAGGGACAGAGAGGGGTGTAGGGGCTGGAGGGGGTTACAGGGACAGACAGGGGTGTAGGGGCTGGAGGGGGTTACAGGGACTGAGGGTGGTGTAGGGGCTGGAGGGGGTTACAGGGACAGAGAGGGGTGTAGGGGCTGGAGGGGGTTACAGGGACTGAGGGTGGTGTAGGGGCTGGAGGGGGTTACAGGGACAGAGAGGGGTGTAGGGGCTGGAGGGGGTCACAGGGACAGAGAGGGGTGTAGGGGCTGGAGGGGTTCACAGGGACAGAGAGGGGTGTAGGGGCTGGAGGGGGATACAGGGACAGAGGGGGAGTGTAGGGGCTGGAGGGGGCTATAGGGATAGAGGGGGGTCTAGGGGCTGGAGGAGGTTACAGGGACAGAGAGGGGTGTGTAGGGGCTGGAGGGGGTTACAGGGACAGAGAGGGGTGTAGGGGCTGGAGGAGGTTACAGGGACAGAGAGGGGTGTGTAGGGGCTGGAGGGGGTTACAGGGACAGACAGGGGTGTAGGGGCTGGAGGGAGTTACAGGGACAGACAGGGGTGTAGGGGCTGGAGGGGGTTACAGGGACAGACAGGGGTGTAGGGGCTGGAGGGGGTCACAGGGACAGAGAGGGGTGTGTAGGGACTGGAGGGGGTTACAGGAACAGAGGGGGATGTAGGAGCTGGAGTGGGGTCACAGGGACCGAGAGGGTTGTTGGGGCTGGAGGAGATTACAGGGAGAGAGGGGGGTGTAGGGTCTGGTGGGAGTTACAGGGACAGAGAGAGGTGTCTGGGCTGGAGGGGGTTACAGGGACAGAGAGGGGTGTACGGGCTGGAGGGGGTCACAGGGACCGAGGGGGGTGTACGGGCTGGAGGGGGTCACAGGGACAGAGAGGGGTGTAGGGACTGGAGGGGGTTACAGAGATAGGGAGGGGGTGTAGGGACTGGAGGGGGTTACAGAGATAGGGAGGGGGTGTAGGGGCTGGAGTAGGTTACAGAAATAGGGAGGGGATGTAGGGGCTGGAGGAGGTTACAGAGATAGGGAGGGGGTGTAGGGACTGGAGGGGGTTACAGAGATAAGGAGGGGGTATAGGGGGCTGGAGGAGGTTACAGAGATAGGGAGGGGGTGTAGGGGCTGGAGTAGGTTACGGAGGTAGGGAGGGGATGTAGAGGCTGGAGGAGGTTACAGAGTTTGGGAGGGGGTGTAGGGGCTGGAGGAGGTTACAGAGATAGGGAGGGCGTGTAGGGGCTGGAGGGGGTTACAGAGATAGGGAGGGGGTGTTGGGGCTGGAGGGGGTTACAGAGATAGGGAGGGGGTGTAGGGGCTGGAGGGGGTTACAGAGATAGGGAGGGGGTGTAGGGGCTGGAGTAGGTTACAGAAATAGGGAGGGGATGTAGGGGCTGGAGGAGGTTACAGAGATAGGGAGGGGGTGTAGGGACTGGAGGGGGTTACAGAGATAAGGAGGGGGTATAGGGGGCTGGAGGAGGTTACAGAGATAGGGAGGGGGTGTAGGGGCTGGAGTAGGTTACGGAGGTAGGGAGGGGATGTAGGGGCTGGAGGAGGTTACAGAGTTTGGGAGGGGGTGTAGAGGCTGGAGGAGGTTACAGAGATAGGGAGGGGGTGTAGGGACTGGAGGGGGTTACAGAGATAAGGAGGGGGTATGGGGGCTGGAGGAGGTTACAGAGATAGGGAGGGGGTGTAGGGGCTGGAGTAGGTTACAGAGGTAGGGAGGGGATGTAGGGGTTGGAGGAGGTTACAGAGGTAGGGAGGGGGTGTAGGGGCTGGATTAGGTTACAGAGATAGGGAGGGGGTGTAGGGGGCTGGAGGGGGTTACAGAGATAGGGAGGGGGTATAGGGGGCTGGAGGGGGTTACAGAGATAGGGAGGGGGTGTAGGGGCTGGAGGGGGTTACAGAGATAGGGAGGTGGTGTAGGGGCTGGAGTGGGTTACAGAGGTAGGGAGGGGGTGTAGGGGCTGGAGGAGGTTACAGAGATAGGGAGGGGGTGTAGGGGCTGGAGGGGGTTACAGAGATAGGGAGGGTGTGTAGGGGCTGGAGGGGGTTACAGAGATAGGGAGGGGGTGTAGGGGCTGGAGGGGGTTACAGAGATAGGGAGGGGGTGTAGGGGCTGGAGGGGGTTACAGAGATAGGGAGGGGGTGTTGGGGCTGGAGGGGGTTACAGAGATAGGGAGGGGGTGTAGGGGCTGGAGGGGGTTACAGAGATAGGGAGGGGGTGTAGGGGCTGGAGTAGGTTACAGAAATAGGGAGGGGATGTAGGGGCTGGAGGAGGTTACAGAGATAGGGAGGGGGTGTAGGGACTGGAGGGGGTTACAGAGATAAGGAGGGGGTATAGGGGGCTGGAGGAGGTTACAGAGATAGGGAGGGGGTGTAGGGGCTGGAGTAGGTTACGGAGATAGGGAGGGGGTGTAGGGGCTGGAGTAGGTTACGGAGATAGGGAGGGGGTGTAGGGGCTGGAGTAGGTTACAGAAATAGGGAGGGGATGTAGGGGCTGGAGGAGGTTACAGAGATAGGGAGGGGGTGTAGGGGCTGGAGGAGGTTACAGAGATAAGGAGGGGGTATAGGGGGCTGGAGGAGGTTACAGAGATAGGGAGGGGGTGTAGGGGCTGGAGGAGTTTACAGAGGTAGGGAGGGGGTGTAGGGGCTGGAGGAGGTTACAGAGATAGGGAGGGGGTGTAGGGGCTGGAGGAGGTTACAGAGATAGGGAGGGGGTGTAGGGGCTGGAGGGGGTTACAGAGGTAGGGAGGGGGTGTAGGGGCTGGAGGAGGTTACAGAGATAGGGAGGGGGTGTAGGGGCTGGAGGAGGTTACAGAGATAGGGAGGGGGTGTAGGGGCTGGAGGAGGTTGCAGAGGTAGGGAGGGGGTGTAGGGGCTGGAGGAGGTTGCAGAGGTAGGGAGGGGGTGTAGGGGCTGGAGGAGGTTAAGAATGGGTGAGATTCTGGAGGGAATTGACACTCTGACCTGAATTATCCCAGAGAGTCTCCCCTCCCTTCCCCTCAGGGTTTGAGAGGGTGGTGTACAAACGGAACTTCCCTTCCTCCAGACGAGTTTGTGAATGTTTCTGTCATTGTCTGAATAACCAGTAACCAGGTGGGCTCACAGTCAGGGATCCCATCAGCATCTTTCACTCAACTGCACATTCATTTAGTGTCAGAGCAGAGAGCAGCTGTTCACACTAACACAGGAACACAGCTCTTTTCACATACAAGTCTGAGTGCAGCTCCAACCACACTTTGGAAGCTCAATACCATCCAGGACGAAGCAGCCACCATTTGATTGGCACCAGCTTGACAAACATCCACTCTCTCCCCTCACTGCCACTCAGTAACTCCGCTGTGTCTCAATGGCTTGCGGAGCATTGTATCTGTGACATAGAATATCGAACAGTGCAGCACAAGAGCAGGCTGTTCAGCCCCACCATTGTCTGTGCCAGTAATAATGCCATTGCTATTGTTTCTACTTCTGCCTCCCTCCCCCACCGCCCCCCCCCACCCTCCCCAGCAGCACCTAGCAGGCACCTACCACCTTCTCTGTAAAAAAGCTTGCACATCTCCTTCAAACTTTCCCCTTCATAACTTAAACCTATGTCTCTGGTATTTGAAATCTGCACCCTGGGTAAAGACAGTGTCCACACCGTCCACGCTGTTATTATTTTATATATTTCCATCAGATTGCCCTTCAGCTTCCAAACCTGGAGCAAAAAACAATTCAAGTTTCTCAATTTCTCGTTAAAGTTAATCCAGGCAACATCCTTCCTTGATTGGTCAGAGTATTGAGGACAGGAGTTGGGAAGGTCATGTTGCGGCTGTACAGGACATTGGTTAGGCCACTGTTGGAATATTGCGTGCGATTCTGGTCTCCTTCCTATCAGAAAGGTGTTGTGAAACTTGAAAGGGTCAAAATTAAATGACAAGGATGTTGCCAGGGTTGGAGGATTTGAGCTACAGGGAGAGGCTGAACAGGCTGGGGCTGTTTTCCCTGGAGTTTACAAAATTATGGTTTACAAAATTAGGGGTTTACAAAATTATGAGGGGCATGGATAAGATAAATAGGCAAAGTCTTTTCCCTGGGGTCGGGGAGTCCAGAACTAGAGGGCATAGGTTTAGGGTGAGAGGGTAAAGATATAAAAGAGACCTAAGGGGCAACTTTTTCACACAGAGGGTGGTACGTGTGTGGAATGAGCTGCCAGAGGATGTGGTGGAGGCTGGTACAATTACAACATTTAAGAGGCATTTGGATGGGTATATGAATAGGAAGGGTTTGGAGGGTGCTGGCAGGTGGGACTAGATTGGGTCGGGATATCTGGTTGGCATGGACCAAAGGGTCTGTTTCCGTGCTGTACATCTCTATGAGTCTATGACTCTATAATGTGGCAACCAGATCTGCACAGAATACCTCTAAATGTGGCCGAAATAAAGTTTTACATAGCTGCACATGAGTAACCAACTTTAA
Organism: Chiloscyllium punctatum; assembly: GCF_047496795.1. NCBI lineage: Eukaryota > Metazoa > Chordata > Chondrichthyes > Orectolobiformes > Hemiscylliidae > Chiloscyllium > Chiloscyllium punctatum. Next base: position 71,208,586 of record NC_092756.1, on the reverse strand, counting down.
TTCCCAGTGTCCCAGCTGATAACGGTTAACATGACGTACACTGTCTTTACCATCGTATCCACTTGTGTCGTGACCTTTAGAGCACCTGAAGATCCATCTGTGCTCCTCAGGGTCCTGCCCTTCACTGTAAATCATTTCCTCTTGCATTTGACTTCCCAAATGCACCACCTCAAACTCAATCTCGGCTAAACGCCATCTGCGATTCCTCCACCCAACTTTCCTACTCTATTCTGCCTCTCTATCCACAACGCCGTCGATTTTCTTATCATCTGCCAATTTACGAATTAGACCACCTATATTTTCATCTAAAAGAACAAGGAACTGCAGATGCTGGAAATCAGAAACAAAACAGAAACTGCTGGAAGAGCTCACACGGTGGTTCATTGGTTCGCACTGCTGCCTCACAGCAACACGAACCCAGGTTCGATTCCAGTCCTGGGTGACTCTCTGTGTGGAGTTTGCACATTCTCCCCGTGTCTGCGTGGGTTTCCTCCGGGTGCTCCGGTTTCCTCCCACAGTCCAAAGATGTGCGGGTCAGGTGAACTGGCTGTGCTAAATTGCCCACAGTGTTAGGTCTGGGTGGATTACTCTTCTGAGGGTCGGTGTGGACTCGTTGGGCCGAAGGGCCTGTTTTCACACTGTCGGGGAATCTAATCCAAAAAAAGACTCAACAGGTCTGGCCGCATCTATACAGAGAAAGCAGTGTTAATATTTTGGGTTCCGAAGCAGGATCACTGGGACCCAAAATGTTAACTCTGCTTTCTCTCGACAGATACTGCCAGACCTGGTGAGATTTTCCAACACCTTATGTTCTGTTCCATTTTCATCCAAATCGTATATATATTTTGCAAACAACAGAGTTCCCAGCACTGATCTTTGTGTAACAACACTTGCTACAGACTCCCAGTCAGAAAAACACTTCTCCACTATTTTGTAAGCAACTTACCAACTCACCCTGGATCCTGTGTGATAATCATCTGGACCAGCCTACCATGACAGACCTTGTCAAATGTTTTACGAAAGTCCATGTAGACAACATCTACTTTCCTACCCTCATCAATCATCCACATCACCTCTTCAAAAACCTCAATCAAATTGTGAGACCCTGCACAAAGCCGTGCTGACTATCCCGAATAAGTCTGCTCTATTCCAAATGTGAGTAAATCCTGTCCCTAGGAATTTTCTACAATAATTTCCCGACAGTTGATGTAAGGCTCAGTGGCCTGATTTCCTGGATTATCCATGTTGTGGAAGCAGACCATTTAGCCCATTGAGTCCACACTGACCCTCAGGGGGAAAACCAGAGCACCTGGGAGCTAAACCCACGCAGACACGGGGAGAATGTGCAAACTCCACACAGACAGTCGGCTTGAGGCTGGAATCGAACCTGGGACCCTGGTGCTGTGAGGCAGCAGTGCTAACCACTGAGCCACCGTGCCACCCTAAATACCTTCCCCGGAAGGTCAGGATATATGCTGCGGGCACACAGGGGTTGCACATATAGATGGTGACCATCCAACTCCTGTGTAGCTGGAAAGACGGTGCTGCAGTCAGAGAGGGGACCCTCACCTCCTTTCTCCTCGAATATTGCGCTCACACTGCTTTGCACTCCAGATGGTCATGTCAAAGTCGCCACCGCTGGGGAAATCCTGCGGGCAGCAGATGTTCAGAGGAAACCACAACAACCAATAAGGGCCCTCTTCATGAAGAAGGCCTACCTCCCTCCGACACCCAACATCGACATGACCTAGAATAGCAACATAGCCCTCCCTAATCTTACCATCATCCAGGTCTTTCTCCTTGGTGAATACTGACGTAAAGTATTCATTAGGGGCCTCACCCACTTCCCCGGCTCCATCCATAAATTCCCTCCTTTCTCCTTGAGTGCCCTTTCCCTAGCTGCCCTCTTGCTCCCAATATGCATATAAACTTCCTTGGGATCCTCCTTAATCCTATTGCCAAGGCCATTCCATGGCTCTTTTTAAATCCTCCTAATTCCTTGGTTACGTTCTGCTTCCTGCATATTCCTCAAGAGCCCTGTCTGGTTTTCCTAAACCTTACATATACTTCCTTTTTTCTTTTGACTGAACTTCCAATATCTCTTGTCATCGCAAGGTTTGTGAAGGTTTGTAGCTCAGGTTGAGGTTTAGGGTGAAGGTTTGCTCGCTGAGCTGTAGGTTTGATACCCAGACGTTTCATTACCTGGCTAGGTAACATCATCAGTGGCGACCTCCAAGTGAAGCGAAGCTGTTGTCTCCTGCTTTCTACTTATATCTTTCTCCTGGATGGGGTTCCTGGGGTCTGTGGTGATGTCATTTCCTGTTCGTTTTCTGAGGGGTTGATAGATGGTATCTAGATCTATGTGGTTGTTTATGGCGATGTGGTTGGAGTGCCAGGCCTCTAGGAATTCTCTGGCATGTCTTTGCTTAGCCTGTCCCTGGATAGATGTGTTGTCCCAGTCGAAATGGTGGAATTTTTCATCCGTGTGTAGGGCTACGAGGGAGAGAGGGTCGTGTCTTTTTGTGGCTAGCTGGTGTTCGTGTATCCTGGTGGCTAACTTTCTTCCTGTTTGTCCTACGTAGTGTTTGTGGCACTCCTTGCATGGAATTTTGTAGATGACGTTGGTTTTGTCCATGGGTTGTACTGGGTCTTTTAAGTTTGTTAGTTTTTGTTTGAGAGTGTTGGTGGGTTTGTGTGCTACGAGGATTCCGAGGGGTCTTAGTAGTCTGGCTGTCATTTCTGAAACTTCTTTGATGTATGGTAAGGTGGTTAGGGTTTCTGGCTGTGTTTGGTCTGCTTCTCGTGGTTTGTTCTTGAGGAATCTGCGCACTGTGTTTTTTGAGTATCCGTTCTTCTTGAATACATCGTATAGGTGATTCTCCTCTGTTTTCATCTTTGCTGCAGTGTGTGGTGGCTTGTTGGAATAGCGTTCTGATACAGCTTCGTTTGTGTGTGTTGGGATGGTCGCTGGTGTAGTTAAGTATTTGGTCAGTGTTTGTCGGTTTTCTGTATACGCAGGTTTGTAGTTCTCCATTGTCTGTTCTTTCGACTGTGATGTCCAGGAATGTGAGCTTGTTGTCTGTTTCTTCCTCCCCGGTGAACTTTATGCCTGTGAGGGTGTTGGTGATGATGTTAAATGTCTCTTCATGGAAGAGACGTGGAAGAGAATTGTTCCGACATGGAAGACGGCCATTATGTTTATGTCAGTCCTCTGCAGGAGTAGCTCAGCCAGTGATAGTCCTCTGTCCTTTCCCTGTAGCCCCATACCTCTTTTCCCTTCAGGTAATTATCCAACTGTCTTTTGGAAGCCCCAATTGAATCTATCCCCCACACTCTGCCAGTGACTCTCTGATCCTACGTACTTGCTGTAAAATTTTTTTTTTAACTCACTCACGAGATGTGGGCATCGCAAACTAGGCCAGTATTTATTACCCAGAAGGCAGTTAAAGATCACCCAAATTGCTGTGGATCCTGAGTCTCATGTAGGCCATACCCAGGTAAGGATGACAGTTTCTCTCCCGAAAGGACATCAGTGAACCAGATGGGTTTTTCCAGGAATCAGCAATGGATTGATTAATTCCAGATTTTTACTGAATTCAAATTCCACCAATTCCACGGCAGGATGCAAACCTGGGTCCCCGGAACATTGCATAAGAGCTGAAAGAACTGCGGATGCTATAAATCAGAAACAAAAGCAGGACTTGCTGGAAAAGCTCAACCGATCTGGCAGCATCTACGCAGAGAAATCAAAGTTAACGTTTCGGATCTGGTGTCCCTTCCTTAGACCCTTCCCAGTTTTGAGCAAGGGTCACCAGACGTTCACTTAAATTTCTCTTCACAGATGCTGCCAGATCTGCTGAACTTTTCCAGCAACTTCTATTTTTGCCCCCGAACATTTCCCTGGTTTCTGGATTAACAGTTCATCAATAAAACCACTAGACCTTCACCTTCCTTTAATTTAAACCCTTCCCTTTATGTTTGTTTTGATGATCTCCATGAGTCTGGATCCTCCTTGATCCTTTCACTAACAGGAACAGTTTCTCTTTTTGTGTTGTGTCCACAAACCTCCCCTCCCTCTGTCACCACCAATGCTCAGTAGCAGCAGTGTGTACTATCTACAAGATGCACCACAGAAACTCACCAAAGATCCTCAAACAGCACCTTCACCAACCCATGACCACCTCCTTCTAGAAGGACAAAGACAGCAGCTTCTTGGAAGTTCCCCTCCAAGCCACACACCATCCTGACTTGGAAATAAGTCCTTGTTCCTTCACTATTGCTGAATCAAATTCCTGGAATTCCCTCCCTAATGGCAGTGTGGGTCAACCCACAGCACATGGACTCCAGCAGTTCACAAAGGCAGCTCACCCCCCCCTTCTCAAGGGGCAACTAGGGACGGGTATTGCATGCTGGCCCAGCCAGTTTCACCACGTACCACGAATGAATTTTTTTTAAAGAAAACCTCATGATTTTGAACATTTTAATCTCCTCTCAGCCTACAGTTCAAGAGAAACTGCACGAGCATCCCCGGTCTCTCCACATAATCAAAAGGTTTCATCCCTGGAATGATCCTTGTGAATCTTTTCTGTTCTCTCTTCAATATTTTTCAAACCTTCTTAAATTACAGTGCCCAGAACTGGACACAACACAGCAGGTGAAAGTGAACACATGTTTTATATCACTTTATCATAACTTACTTGTTTCTCTGCACAATAGATCTATTGATAAACCCTAGGGTGTTGCAAGTCTTATAAAACTCTATGTTGACCTGTCCTGACCCCTCTCATGTCTTTTATTTGTATACTGCAAGTTTCTTCTGCTCATTCATCCCGCTTTCAAACTGTACTCCTTATTTTCTCTTGTCTCTTTGCTTTCTTTCTGCTCAGATGAATCACTTCACCCTTATCTACATGAAATCTTATGTATCACTTGGCCACCCATAAGACACAGGAGCAGAAATTAGACCATTCAGCCCATCGATTCTGCTGTGCCATTCTATCGTGGCTGATAGGTTTCTCAACCCCATTCTCCCGCTTTCTCCCTGTAACCCTTGATCCCCTTGACAATCACGAACCTATCTATCTCCATCTTAAATATTCTCAGTGACCTGGTCTCCACAGCTTTCTGTGGCAGTGAATTCCATAGATTCCCCGCTCTCTGGCTGAAGGAGTTTCTCCTTACCTCCATTCTAAAGGCTCTTCCCTTTACTCTAAGGCTGTGCCCTCAGGTCCTAGTCTCTCCTACCAATGGCAACATCTTCCCAACATCCACTCCGTCCAGGCCATTCAGTATTCTGTAAGTTTCAGTTAGATCCCACCCCCACCCCCACTCATCGAGTATAGACCCAGGGTCCTCAAACATTCCTCACAAGTTAAGCTTTTCATTCCTGGGACCGTTCTCGTGAACCTCCTCTGAACACACTCCAGGGTCAGTACATCCTTCCTGAGATATGGGGCCCAAAACTGCACACAATACTCCAAATGCAGTCTGACCAGAACCTTATAGAGCCTCAGGAGTACCATTCCTGTTTTTATATTCAAATCCTCTCAAAATTAATGCATCATTGCATTTGCCTTCGTAACTACTGATTCAACCTGCAAGTTCACCTCGAGAGAATCCCGGACTAGAACTCCCAAGTCTCTTTACTCTTCAGACTTCAGAATTTTCTCCCCATTTAGAAAATAGTCCATGCCTTTATCCTTCCGACCAAGGTGCATGACCTCACACTTTCCCACATTAGACTCCCATCTGCCACTTGTTTGCCCACTCCCCTAACCTAACCAAATCCATCTGCAGCCTCCCCACCTCCTCAATGCTACCTGTCCCTCCACCTACCTTTGCATCATCTGCAGACTTAGCCTGAATGTACTCAATTCTTTCATCTAGATCATTAATGTATAAAGTGAAAAGTTGTGGTCCCAACACTAATCACTGCTTGGCACAAGCTGTCATTCGGAAAAATACCCTTTTATCCCCACTCTCTGCTTTTTTGCTCGACAGCCAAGTGTTGAACACCCATTCCAACAAATAGAGTGTGCCCTTTTGACATCCTACAATGCCTTTCTCACAGTTCACAATACATTCTAGTTGTGCGTATGCTGCAAATTTCACTTCAGTTCCCTATGTGCCAAAGTCGAGATCATTACTATATATCCAGAAAACAGTGCCGACATGGAATTCCAGTGCAATTCCTTACTCCAGTGTGAAAAAATACCGTTTGCCAAAATTCTGTTTCCTGTCACTCAGCCAGTTTCATATCTGCATTGCTACTGGTCCTTTCATTCCATGAGCTTTAACTTTGCTTGATAGTCTGTCATACAGTCCTTGCTAAGTGCCTTATGGAAATCCAACATCAACAGCATTCCCCTCATCATCCCTGTCTGTCACCTTCCAAGAACACCTCTGGGACACCCAGACCAACCAACCCAACCACCCTTCAACTCTCCCTCCCACTCCACCAAGGACATGCAGGTCCTTGGACTCCTCCATCGCCAGACCATAGCAACACGACGGCTGGAGGAAGAGCGCCTCATCTTCCGCCTAGGAACCCTCCAACCACAAGGGATGAACTCAGATTTCTCCAGTTTCCTCATTTCCCCTCCCCAACCTTGTCTCAGTCAAATCCCTCAAACTCAGCACCACCTTCCTAACCTGCAATCTTCTTCCTGACCTCTCCGCCCCCACCCCCACTCCGGCCTATCACCCTCACCTTGACCTCCTTCCACCTATCGCATTTCCAACGCCCCACACCCAAGTCCCTCCTCCCTACCTTTTATCTTAGCCTGCTGGATCCACTTTCCTCATTCCTGAAGAAGGGCTCATGCCCGAAACGTCGATTCTCCTGTTCCTTGGATGCTGCCTGACCTGCTGCGCTTTTCCAGCAACACATTATTCAGCTCTGATCTCCAGCATCTACAGTCCTCACTTTCTCCTGTCACCTTCCAAGTACAAGGTCATGAAGCACATTTTTTCCTGAACAAATCCAGGTTGTTTCTCATTAATGAAGAACATTTGCCTAAAGGACAGACAATTTTGTCCTTAATTTATAATTTCTAAAAGTATCCCTCTCACCCAGCCTAAAGTGTACTTGCCAAGTTGGTTCTTGCACCATTCGTTCGATAAAGATATACTATCTGCAATTCTCCAGACGCTGCCATCAGTCCTTTACCTCAGGACGTTTGGAACATTATGATTGGTGTTTTTGCAATTTCCACCCTTACTTCCCATTTGTCTTATTTGCTTGTGAGATGTAGGGTCAAGATTTATTGTCCGCCCCTATAAAGACTTAACAAAGTTGCTGTGAGTCTGGCCTTATATGTTGGTCAGATCAGGTAAGGGTGGCAGATTTCCTTCACCTCAGGCAACATTCCTCAGAATCCATGGAAGTATCTCATCCGATCCTGATGACTTGTCAGCTTTAAGTACAGCCAGCTTATCTATTAGTTTTTCTCTGAATATTTAACATATCAAATGTTTGAACTAACTCTTTTCACAGTGACCCGGTCACATTTCCTTCCTTGATAAAGACAGCCACAAAATGCTCATCTACCATCAGCCGTACCCCTGTCTCCATTTATAAATCCTCTTTATTGTCCCAAATTTCTTTGTTCATTCACGGGTTGAGGGCGTCACTGGTTAGACCAGCATTTATTGCCCAACCCTAAGTGTTCAGAGGGCAGTTAAGCATCAACCTTTTTTGCTGTGGGTCTGGAGTCGGGTAAGGATGGCAGTTTCCTTCCCAAAAGGATATTAGTGAAGCAGATGGATTTTTCCGACAATCAACAATGGATTCATGGTCGTCATTAGATTCTTAATACCAGGTTGTTTTCTTGCTACTGAATTCCAATTCTATCATCTGCTGTGGCATGATTTGAACCTGATTCCCCAGACTGTTATCGGGGGCTTTGGATTAACATAATACCATCAGCTCTATGCATCATGTTCCTGTTTACCTGTGTACTGAAGACTTTAGGATTGCCTATCATGTTAATTGCCAGTCTCTTCTCACACTTTCAATTGTGATTTGCAATTGTATCTTCTCTGCTTCATTTTATTGCTACCTCTTTTGGCATCCAGGGGGTTCTGGATTTGTCTGTAATTCTGTTTCTCTTTGTCGGAACACAGCTTGACCATACCCAAAGTGTCTCTTCTTTAAAGGTAGCCTGTTGTTCGTTCACTCATGGCCTGTCAATCTTTGTTTATCTCAGTCAAATCCTTTCTTACCCCAGTGGCGTTGTCTTGCCCCAACCACCTGTTAATTATCCTTACTCCAGATTGACATCTGCCCCTTAATAGGTGGTAATATCCCAAAACATCTGCTGCCTTTGTCCTTCTAGATGGAAGTTGTTATGAGTTTGGAATGTGCTGTCTCAAGATCTTTGGGTGCTTTCTCCTGGATGGTGTTGAGCTTCTTGAGTGTGATTGGAGCTGCCCCCATCCAGGGAAAGTGGGTGTATTCCATCACCCTCTGGACTTGTGCCTTGTTGATGATGGACAGGCTTTGGGGAGTCTGTAGGTGAGTTACACGCTACAGTATTCCCGCGTCTCTGACTTGTTCTTGTGGTGACTGTATTTATATGGTGAGTCCTGTTCAGTTTCTTGTCAATGATAACCACCAGGATAGTGACAGTGGGGATTCATTGATGCTACTGCCATTGAATGCCAAGGGATGATGGTTCGATTCTCTCTTGTTGGAAATGGTTATTTGTGTGGCACGGATGTTACATGCTACTTGTCATTCCAAGCCTGGGTATTGTCCAGATCTTGCTACGTTTGAACACAAGAGTGCTTCACTGTCGGTGGAGCCAAGAATGGTGCTGAACATTGTGCAATCATTGGCAAACATCCCCACTTCTGACCTTATGTTGGAGAGAACGATGAAGCAGCTGAAGATGTTTGGGCTGACGACGCGGTCCTGAGGGATTGATGTCCTGGAGCTGAGATGACTGATCTCCAACAAGCACAATGTGCTAAATCTGGTTAACCCAGAACAGTGAACAGAGTATCCCAAAACCATGACTGACGATTGTCTGTCCACTTACACAATAAGTCTTGAATATTGGGATGCCATGACCAATCCCACACCGCCCATAGAGCGCAGAGTGACAAAGGCACAATGCCTGTCTGACCTGGACGGTTTTGAGGTGGAACAGGAGTCAGGAGGACAGACTGGACACAGTTACCCAAATCCTAAACAGACCACCCGGTGGGAGAGGCTGTTGAAAGTAAAGGCTCAGTGACTTGGGGAGTTGGGATCGAGCCTTGGTACATTCACTGAGAGGGTGTTGAGGGCCTTCCCCCCGGAGAAAGGCAGCTTCCCTTGACAAAACCAAAGTTGCCTTTAGAATATCATTGGCTCGGGAGTGTGTGGAGGGCCCAGTCAGCTGACCATCAATACACAAGGGTCCAGGGAGCCGGAGGGATTTGGAACAGAGAAAACACCAGAAATGGGACACACTGTATACTCCAGGAGCGGGATACACTCCGTATACTCCAGGAGCGGGATACACTGTGTATACTCCAGGAATGGGAGTCACTGCGTGTCCTCCAGGAGCGGGATACACTGTGTATACTCCAGGAATGGGATATATTGTGTATGCTCCAGGAATGGGAGTCACTGCGTGTCCTCCAGGAATGGGATACACTGTGTATACTCAGGAGTGGGATACACTGTGTATACTCCAGGAGTGGGATACACTGTGTATACTCCAGGAGTGGGATACACTGTGTATACTCCAGGAGTGTGATACACTGTGTATACTCAGGAGTGGGATACACTGTGTATACTCCAGGAATGGGATACACTGTGTATACTCAGGAGTGGGATACACTGTGTATACTCCAGGAGTGGGATACACTGTGTATACTCCAGGAGTGGGATACACTGTGTATACTCCAGGAGTGTGATACACTGTGTATACTCAGGAGTGGGATTCACTGTGTATACTCCAGGAGTGGGATACACTGTGTATACTCAGGAGTGGGATACACTGTGTATACTCCAGGAGTGGGATACACTGTGTATACTCTAGGAGCGGGATACACTGTGTATACTCCAGAAATGGAATACGCTGTGTGTACTCCAGGATTGGGATACATTGTGTATACTCCAGGAGTGGGAAAGACTGTGTATACTCCAGGATTGGGATACACTGTGTATACTCAGGAGTGGGATGCACTGTGTATACTTCAAGAATGGCATAAACTGAGTATGCTCCAGGAATGGGGCACACTGTGTATACTCCAGGAATGATATACACTGTGTATACTCCAGCAATGGGATACACTATATGCACTCCAGGAGCGGGATACACTGTGTATACTTCAGGAATGGGATACAATGTGTATACTCCAAGAATTGGACACACTGTGTATACTCTAGGAATGGGATACACAGCGTTAACTCCAGGAGTGGGATACACTCTGTATAACGTAGGAATGGGACTCACTGTGTAAACTCCAGGAATGGGATAAACTCTGTATACTCCAGGAGCGGGATTCACTCTGTATACTCTCAGAATGGGATACACTGTGTATACCCCAGGAATGGGATGCACTGTGTATACTCCAGGAGTGGGATACACTGTGTATACCCCAGGAGTGGGATACACTGTGTATACTCCAGGAGCGGGATACACTGTGTATACTCCAGGAGTGGGATACACTGTGTATACTCCAGGAGTGGGATACACTGTGTATACGCCAGGAGTGGGATACACTGTGTATACGCCAGGAGTGGGATACACTGTGTATACTCAGGAGTGGGATACACTGCGTATACTCCAGGAGTGGGATACACTGCGTATACTCCAGGAGCGGGATGCTCTGTGTGTACTCTAGGAATAGGATACACTGTGTCTATTCCAGGAAGGGCATATACTGTGTATACCCCAGGTGCGGGATGCACTGTGTCTACTCTAGGAACGGGATACACTGTGTATACTCCAGGAGTGGGATACACTGTGTATACTCCAGGAGTGGGATGAGCTGTGTGTACTCTAGGAATAGGTTACTCTGTGTCTATTCAGGAGTTGGATACACTGTGTATTTTCCAGGAATGGGACCCAGTGTATACTCCAGGAATGGGATACACTGTGTATACTCCAGAAGTTGGATATACTGTGTATCCTCCAGGAGTGGGATACACTGTGTATACCCCAGGAGTAGGTTACACTGTGTTTATCCAGGAGTGTTATGCACTGTGTGTACTCTAGGAATAGGATACACTGTGTATTCTCTCGGAGCGGGATACACTGCGTATACTCCAGGAATGGGAGACACTGTGTATACTCCAGAATGAGGTCCCCTGTGTATGTGCCAAGAATGGGATACACTGTCCGCTCCAAAAATGGGGCCGTCTGTGTGCACACCAGGAATGGGATACATCGATCTATATTACTGTGAATAAGATACTTTTGCTGAATGCTGTAATAGACCCAGTGTCCTATTCCCGATATGCCACACAGATGCTGCTCTGTTCAACAGGATTTGATAACAGGAGCCTGTGTTGTGAAGCAGAGTTAATTGGTCTGATGCCAGCAACATGCAGATTGGATGTGGCCCTGCTGATCTGCCTGATAGCTGCCTGCAGCCAACACTGAGCATGTTGCTGAGTGACTGCACATCTCAGCGGGAGGGCTGGTTTGTGAGACAGCAGCTTCGCTTAAAGCACGTCTGTGCCCCCCCCCCCCCCCCCACCGAAGGTGAGCTGTATTCCAGCTGTAGCAGATGTTGGATGTGGTTGCAGAAGGGAAAGTAAACCATTCTGTCAGTGCACAATGCAGCACACAGTGTGATCCCAGGTTCTCTGCCCTGTTATCGAAGGATATTATTAAACTGGAGGGGGTTCAGAAAAGATTTACCAGGAATGGAGGGTTTGAGGTATAGGGAGAGGCTGGAAGTTTTTTCACTGGAGGTTGTGGGATGATATTATCGAGGTTTTGTAAAATCATGAGGGGCATGGCTAAGGTGAATAGTGAGGGCCTTTTAGTGAAGGGTGGGGGAGTTCAAAACTCGGGGGTATATTTGCAAGGTGAGAAGAGAAAGATTTCAAAGCGACCTGAGGGGCAACCTTTTTACACTGAGGGTGGATCGTATGTGGGATGAACAGCCAGAGGAAGTGGTGGATGTGGTTACAGTTAAAATGTTTAAAAGACATTCGGATAAGTTCATGAATAAGAGATGTTTGGAGGGTTATGGGCCAAATGCCAACAGGTGGAATGAGGTTAGTTTGGGATTATGGACTGGCTGAACCAAAGGGTCTGTTTCTGTGTTGTATGACTCTATAACTCTACTGATACGTGGAACAGAAGCTAGGCAGCAGCAGAAAGGTCCTGTATTGACAGGGGGCCAGGAACTCTCAGGGCAAATGTTGAGAAGGCAGTGGAATCGATGGCAGCCATGTTCAGGACCATTGCTCTCAAAGACCCTGGACACCACACAGGAGCAGGTTTGACGATCTCACCCGAGCGCTCAAGATCAGTCAATGCATTTACAATTCACCTCAGAAACTGCCTGATTCACCTCATCTCAATCTCTCATCCGCCAATGATCCCTATCCCTCAGGTCTTCAGCTGGACATTCATCTGTTTCACTTTGCCCTCATGCACTGTCAAGGAGGAGTTAAATGTGGCTCTTGGGGATCAAAGTCAAGAGAAAGCAGGAACAGCTGTGATCATATTGAAAGGTGCAGAGGGGCTGAATGGCCTGCTCCTACCCTCCTTCCCAGGGTTGGAGAGCTCACATCCACAACATAGAGCCCACACCAATGGGCAGCCATTTGACCATGACAGCCCCATCACCCAAACACATGGCTTCTCCCCTCCCACCGAAGCACCTCCCTCTTCCAGGCAGAGGGGGGAGGTGACGGATGGCTGGAGGAAGGGTGTGCTCCAGGGTACCCTCACCTTGATGGAGAACATTGCTGGAGAAGGGGTAAATGTAGGGGTATGGGTGGGTTGCGCTTCGGCGGGGCGGTGTGGACTTGTTGGGCCGAAGGGCCTGTTTCCACACTGTAATGTAATCTAATCTAAGCCATGACTGAGGCCTGAGCCCGTTTGGCTGGGGCAAAGTCCACCAAAGTAACTAGTCGAGTCAGATCCAATCCTTCTCCTCACAGTCCCTCATTCCCCAATCCCTTTGGATTCCAAAGGCTGGAGTGACCTGCTCTCTCCCGTGCCACTGTCCCAACCTGGTACCTTTCTCCTTTTAAATGCCAAAGGGGACTCAGGCAGCTCTAGGCAGTGATGCTTTCGAAAGACCACTAACCTTACCTAGAGCAGGGGTAATTCTGGGGGGCTAATTCTCTCCATTACTGACTGTGCACACATTAATGACAGGCTCAGACAGGGCATCAGCTGGAGATATCTCTTACTCAACCTCTTCAGAGATGATTTGACAGTCTCTGGAGCAGGTGAGACTTGAGGCCGAGGTCTCCTGGCTCAGTGGTTAGCACTCTAAACCCCTCCCAACAAAATAAAGACAGTGTTCCCTTTGTCCTTATCCACCACCCACCAGTCTCCGCAGCCAACATATCATCCTTAACTACGTCCACCAACTCGGCGGCACTCAGTGGTTAGCATTGTTGCCTCACAGCACTAGGGTCCCAGGTTCAATTCCCGCCTCGGGCGACTGCCTGTGTGGAGTTTGCACATTCTCCCCATGTCTGCGTGGGTTTCCTCCGGGTGCTCCGGTTTCCTCCCACAGTCCAAAGATGTGCAGGTTAGGGAGATTGGCCATGCTAAGTTATCCCTGAGTGTTCAGGGATGTGTAGGTTGAGTGCATCAGTCTGGGGTAAATAGAGAGCAATAGGGTGGGGGAGTGGGATTGGGAAGGATACTTTTCAGAGGGCAGGTGTGGACTTGTTGGGCTGAACCGCCTGTTTCCACACTGTAGGGATTCTAGGATTCAAGAGGTAGAAACACTACCACATCGATTGACATCACAGTCTGCCAACTCCGTAGGGTTTGAACAGACGCACTGTACCTGTGTACCTCACCAGGCAGCAGCTGGAGTCATTGGGTGGGCATCAGTCCGTAAATACTGTTCAGGAGGATAAACAACAATCATGGCACCGAAACATTGGCACCAGATTTCCCAGGTAGAGGTGCCCACTCCTTGTAACATCCCCAAACCTCTTTCTGCTTCTCACTGACCACATTGTTTCTGTACCACCAGGTCTCAGCGTTGAAACAGAATCCTGTAGCTGCTGGGAATCTGACACAAGCACAGAGGAAGCTGGGCAAGTCCAGCACGCCTGGCAGCAGCTGGGGAGAGAGAAACGGTTCACGATTCACATTCCTGACAAAGAGCTTATGCTCAAAGCTCCTCAGATGCTGCCTGACCAGTTGTGCTTTTCCAGCGCCACACTTTTCGACTGAGTTAACGTTTCGAGTCTGGTCTGTCTCTCCTTTGGAATTGGAGGGAGTAGAGAAAGTTATAGGTTTGATGCTGTTGTGATGGAGCTTGGGGAATAGAGGGAAGGTTAGAGGACAAGGGAGATTAGATTAGATTACTTACAGTGTGGAAACAGGCCCTTCGGCCCAACAAGTCCACACCGCCCCGCCGAAGCGCAACCCACCCATACCCCTACATCTACCCCTTTACCTAACACTATGGGCAATTTAGCATGGCCAATTCACCTGACCTGCACATCTTTGGACTGTGGGAGGAAACCGGAGCACCCGGGGGAAACCCACACAGACACGGGGAGAATATGCAAATATGAGAACACAGGGATCAATAATCCTCTGCTGAGCACCGATCATTCAGCACCAGAGAGTCAAAATACAATCATATCTCCCTTGTTCTGTCAGTAGACCAGCGGCCTCAATGATGTGTGATGAATGATTTTAACTCAGTCCCTGCTGTCTGTGTTGAAGGAGCACCGTGTTTACATTCATGTAGCACCTGCTACGCTACTGGACCAATTCTATTCTCTCGGTTTTGTTTGGTGGTGTTTTCTATTTGTTCACTTTGGTAGTTCAGTACCATGTCCCTGAGGCCTGAGGAGTATATCCAACAGCATTGATATCTGGGACAATGCTTAGGCTGTGCGTAAGGAACACGTCAGTGCTCCTGCCACCACCAACAGCAAAACCAGCCGCAGCTCTTCATAAAGTAAGAGGTAACTGAAAGGATTGACAAAGGGATGGGTTTAGCAGAGACCGTTTTTAACAAGTGCTTTCATGGGATGAGAGTGTCTTTGTTGCTGATCTGTCGTTGCCCAGGAGTAGGTAGTGAGGAGCTGCCATCTTGGATCACAGCAGCCCTTTTGGGGCAGTTCCACCCAGAGGGGTGTGAGGGAGGGAGATCCAGGAGGATTGGGGTTATGGATACAGACTGAATTGTTAAACATGGAGCTGAGCGGTGGTGATTGAGTGCCTCAGTGTTGAAGGTGAACAGGGTGTACAGTTGCTGTTCTTGTTTCTGTTCTTGTACTGGAACAGGTCACCACCCAAATCCATTCCAATCCCTGAGGCATATTAATGATAAATGAGGTTCTCTCTCCCTTACAGAATGTCCCTCACTCTCTCTCTCTCTCCCTTCCTGTTTCTGTCTCTGTGAGTCTCTCCTTTTCACTGCATCTCTCTCCTCATCTCTCTGCATTTCTCCTTATTGATCTCTGTGTTTTTCAACTCTCTCTTCCTGTCTATATAACACCCCCCCACTCCCAGGCTTTGTGTCTCTCTATGTGTATCGGGATGTTTCTGTATGTCTCTGTGTGGCTCTTGGTTTTTCTGTTTCACTCTGTCCTTGCCTGTGGTCCCTTGGGCTCTCTCTGTTTTGCTCTATTTCAATCTCTTTCTCTCTCTGTATCTGCGTGTGGGATTCATGCTGTGTCTCACTCTGTATCACTGCGTCTCTCCATATGTCACTCTGTGTCTCTCAGTGTGTTTCTCTGTGAGTCTCTCTCTGTGTCTCTCCCTGTGAGTCTCTCTCTGTGTCTTTCTCAGTGTCCCTCCCTGTGAGTCTCTCTGTTTCTCTCCCTGTGAGTCTCTCTCTGTGTCTTTCTCAGTGTCTCTATCAGTGTCTCTCCCTGTGAGTCTCTCTCTGTGTCTCTCTCTGTTTCTCTCCCTGTGAGTCTCTCTCTGTGTCTTCCCCGTGTCTTTCTCAGTGTCTTTATCAGTGTCTCTCCCTATCTCTCCCTGTGAGTCTCTCCCTGTGAGTCTCTCCCTGTGTCTCCCCCTGTGAATCTCTCTCTGTGTCTCTCTCTGTTTCTCTCCCTGTGTCTACCCCTGTGAGTCTCTCTCTGTATCTCCCCCTGTGAGTCTCTCTCTGTATCTCCCCCGTGAGTCTCTCTCTGTGTTTCTCTGTGTCTCCCCCTGTGAGTCTCTCCCTGTGCCTCTCTCTGTGTCTCCCCCTGTGAATCTCTCTCTCTGTGTCTCTCCCTATGAGTCTCTCTCTCTCTCTCTCTCTCTCTGTGTCTCCCCCTGTGAGTCTCTCCCTGTGTCTCTCTCTGTGTCTCCCCCCTGTGAGTCTCTCTCTCTGTGTCTCCCCCTGTGAATCTCTCTCTCTGTGTCTCTCCCTATGAGTCTCTCTCTCTCTGTGTCTCCCCCTGTGAGTCTCTCTCTGTGTCTCTCAGTGTCACTCCCTGTGAGGCTCTCTCTGTCTCTCAGTGTCACTCCATGTGTTTGTCTCGCTCCAGGTCTCGCTCTATGTCTCTTGTGTTTCTCTGTGCGTGTCTCTCTCCATCTCTCCAAATGTCTACCTCTGTGTGTATGTCTCCCTGTGTTTGTCTCCTTGTGTTACTTGGTGTCTCTCCCTCTATGTCTTTCTCTGTGTCACCCTGTATGTGTGTCTGTTCCCTCTCTTACTATCTCTCTCTCTCTCCCTCTGTCTGCCTGTCTCTCTGGGTCTGACTTGTTTCCCTCTCTCTGTTTTTCCATTATATAAGGGTGTTGAATGGTTCACTCAAACCCGTTTAATCAGGTTATTGACATTCACTTGATAAAATGAGCTGCAGAGCTCTCCCACCTCCTCACGCTGCTCCTTCCACTAACTCCTTTGTTGCTCTCAATGCAGCTCATCAGCATTCACTTCACATCGATAACTACCTGCCAGATGTTCCCCAGCCAGCGGCAGCAGCGTCCTTAACTGTCTCTATGCTGTACCTGTCTCTGGCAGTGGCTGTGGGATCTTCCCATGCCCCGAGCGACATGCGCCACAGGGGAGAAATGTGGGAGAAATCGAGTCAGATGTCAAGCAGGGTCATTCTCGATGGCAGGAACAAGACGTTGTATTTTCCAGAAGCTTCTGGATGTTGGAGGAGGTATTCCCAGTGAGAGGCAGGTTAGCAGGGACCCAACCCATTACCAATTCATTTTGCTTCCTTTAAACGCAGGCTCCCGTTCTCCCAGCTAGCCACCAGAGAGAAACCGGACCCAGAGAATTCCTGGCGTGACGTTCAGAGCAGGCACTGGGTCACTCCAGCTCCTGGGCTTCTCCAATCTCTGGGCACACTTCGTGGGCACTGGCCGCATGTTGTACGCAATGTGCCAGCCTTACCCCCCTCATCGCACACCTCCTGGTCACTTACAGCACCCGGCCACTCCTCAGTGTCAGGGTAGACGGGCACTTCAAGGCTGAAGCAAGGCCACTGCGGGCACATGGGGGCACACACTCAGCTCACAGACCAGACCACATCTCAGGGCCACTTGCTCACTCGCTTTCCCAGCACTCCCTGACCTTACACCCACTTCCTGTCTCCTCTGAGTTATGTCCCAATCTGCAGGTGGTGTTCTCCCCTTTCAATAATGTACAAGGTTAAAGAAACAGTCTCCACTCTGGGCTGTGAGTGCCACTGGGATGGGTTAAAATGACAGTTTAGAGACAGTCATTAAACAGCCCTGAATTGCAGGTAAAGTGAAAGGGCCAGAACATCTCACTACAGGTAAAGAGGGTCCGAACATCTCACCGCAGGTAGAAAGGGCCCAAACATAGAACATAGAACATAGAACAATACAGCACAGAACAGGCCCTTCAGCCCACGATGCTGTGCCGAACTTCTATCCTAGATTAAGCACCCATCCATGTACCTATCCAATTGCCGCTTAAAGGTCACCGATGATTCTGACTCTGCCACTCCCACAGGCAGCGCATTCCATGCCCCCACCACTCTCTGGGTAAAGAACCTACCCCTGACATCCCCCCTATACCTTCCACCCTTCACCTTAAATTTATGTCCCCTTGTAACACTCTGTTGTACTCGGGGAAAAAGTCTCTGACTGTCTACTCTATGTATTCCCCGATCATCTTATAAACCTCTATCAAGCCACCCCTCATCCTTCGCCGTTCCAATGAGAAAAGGCCTAGCACTCTCAACCTATCCTCGTACGACCTATTCTCCATTCCAGGCAACATCCTGGTAAATCTCCTCTGCACCCTCTCCAAAGCTTCCACATCTTTCCTAAAATGAGGTGACCAGAACTGCACACAGTATTCCAAATGTGGTCTAACCAAGGTCCTGTACAGCTGCAACATCACTTCACGACTCTTGAATTCAATCCCTCTGCTAATGAACGCTAATACACCATAGGCCTTCTTACAAACTCTATCCACCTGAGTGGCAATTTCAAAGATCTATGTACATAGACCCCAAGATCCCTCTGCTCTTCCACCTTACTAAGAACCCTACCGTTAACCCTCTATTCAGCATTCTTATTTGTCCTTCCAAAATGGACATCCTCACACTTGGCAGGGTTGAACTCCATCTGCCACTCCTCAGCCCAGCTCTGCATCATATCTAAGTCCCTTTGCAGCCGACAACAGCCCTCCTCACTGTCCACAACTCCACCAATCTTCGTATCATCTGCAAATTTACTGACCCACCCTTCGACTCCCTCTGCCAAGTCATTAATAAAAATTACAAACAGCAGAGGGCCCAGAACTGATCCCTGCAGAACTCCACTTGTAACTGGGCTCCAGGCTGAATATTTACCATCTACCACCACTCTCTGACTTCGACCGGTTAGCCAGTTCTCTATCCAATTGGCCAAATTTCCCACTATCCCATGCCTCCTGACTTTCTGCATTAAGCCTACCATGGGGAACCTTATCAAATGCCTTACTAAAATCCATGTACACTACATCCACTGCTCTACCCTCATCCACATGCTTGGTCACCTCCTCAAAGAATTCAATAAAACTTGTAAGGCAAGACCTACCCCTCACAAATCCGTGCTGGCTGTCCCTAATCAAGCAGTGTCTTTCCAGATACTCATAAATCCTATCCTTCAGTACCCTTTCCATTACTTTGCCTACCACCAAAGTAAGACTAACTGGCCTGTAATTCCCAGGGTTATCCCTATTCCCTTTTTTGAACAGGGGCACAACATTCGCTACTCTCCAGTCCCCTGGTACCACCCCCTTTGACAGTGAAGACGAAAAGATCATTGCCAACGGCTCTGCAATTTCCTCTCTTGCTTCCCACATAATCCTAGGATATATCCCGTCAGGCCCGGGGGACTTGTCTATGCTCAAGTTTTTCAAAATGCCCAACACATCTTCCTTCCTAACAGGTATCTCTTCTAGCTTAACAGTCCGTTTCACACTCTCCTCTTCAACAATACGGTCCCTCTCGTTCGTAAATACTGAAGAGAAGTACTCATTCAAGACCTCTCCTATCTCTTCCGACTCAATACACAGTCCCCCACTACTGTCCTTGATCGGACCTACCCTTGTTCTCGTCATTCTCAGGTTTCTCACATACGCATAGAATGCCTTGGGGTTATCCTTGATCCTACCCGCCAAGGATTTTTCATGCCCTCTCTTAGCTCTCCTAATCCCTTTCTTCAGCTCCCTTCTGGCTATCCTGTATCCCTCCAACGCTCTGTCTGAACCTTGTTTCCTCAACCTTATGTAAGCCTCCTTCTTCCTCCTTACAAGACATTCAACCTCCCTCGTCAACCAAGGTTCCCTCACACGACCATCTCTTTCCTGCCTGACAGGTACATACATATCAAGGACACGTCGTATCTGTTCCTTGAAAAAGTTCCACATTTCAATGATATCCTTCCCTGACAGCCTATGCTCCCAATTTATGCTCCTCAGATCCTGTCTTGCAGCATCGTATTTACTCTTCCCCCAATTGTAAAACCCACCCTGTTGCACTCACCTATCTCTCTCCATAACTAAGGTGAAAGTCACAGAATTGTGGTCACCATCACCAAAATACTCACCCACTAACAAGCCCATCACTTGTCCCGGTTCATTACCAAGTACCAAATCCAATATGGCCTCCCCTCTGGTTGGACAATCTACATACTGCGTTAGAAAAGCTTCCTGGACACACTGCACAAACACCACCCCAGCCAATCTACTTGATCCAATCGATATTTGGGAAGTTGAAATCGCCCATGACTACGACCCTGTGGCTTCTGCACCTTTCCAAAATCTGTTTCCCAATCTGTTTCTCCACATCTCTGCTGCTATTGGGGGGCCTATAGTAAACACCCAACAAGATGACTGCACCTTTCCTATTTCTGACTTCAGCCCATACTACCTCCAAAGGCAGATCCCCATCGAACTGCCTTTCTGCAGCCGTTATACAATTTCTAATTAGCAATGCCACCCCCCCTCCTTTTTTACCATCCCCCCATATCTTACTGAAACATCTGTAACCAGGAACCTCCAACAGCCATTCCTGTCCCTCATCTATCCATGGTTCCGTGATGGCCACAACATCGTAGTCCCAGGTACCGATCCACGCCTTCAATTCACCCACCTTATTTCTAATACTCCTTGCGTTCTGCGTCGTTACAGAAATCAGCCGCACAGAGGGATTAGGGAGACCTTACAGAAATCAGCCGCACAGAGGGATTAGGGAGTCCTTACAGAAATCAGCAGCACAGAGGGATTAGGGAGTCTTTACAATAATCAGCAGCACAGAGGGATTAGGGAGTCCTTACAGAAATCACCAGCACAGAGGGATTAGGGAGTCTTTACAATAATCAGCAGCACAGAGGGATTAGGGAGTCTTTACAATAATCAGCAGCACAGAGGGATTAGGGAGTCCTTACAGAAATCAGCAGCACAGAGGGATTAGGGACTCCTTACAGAAATCAGCAGCACAGAGGGATTAGGGAGTCCTTACAGAAATATGAAGCACAGAGGGATTAGGGAGTCTTTACAGAAATCAGCAGCACAGAGGGATTAGGGAGTCCTTACAGAAATCAGCAGCACAGAGGGATTAGGGAGACCTTACAGAAATCAGCCGCACAGAGGGATTAGGGAGTCCTTACAGAAATCAGCAGCACAGAGGGATTAGGGAGTCTTTACAATAATCAGCAGCACAGAGGGATTAGGGAGTCCTTACAGAAATCAGCAGCACAGAGGGATTAGAGAGTCTTTACAATAATCAGCAGCACAGAGGGATCAGGGAGTCCTTACAGAAATCACCAGCACAGAGGGATTAGGGAGTCTTTACAATAATCAGCAGCACAGAGGGATTAGGGAGTCCTTACAGAAATCATCAGCACAGAGGGATTAGGGACTCCTTACAGAAATCAGCAGCACAGAGGGATTAGGGAGTCCTTACAGAAATCAGC
Organism: Chiloscyllium punctatum; assembly: GCF_047496795.1. Classification (NCBI taxonomy): domain Eukaryota; kingdom Metazoa; phylum Chordata; class Chondrichthyes; order Orectolobiformes; family Hemiscylliidae; genus Chiloscyllium; species Chiloscyllium punctatum. Next base: position 71,187,041 of record NC_092756.1, on the reverse strand, counting down.
AGCACATAGGGATTAGGGAGTCCTTCCAGAAATCAGCAGCACAGAGGGATTAGGGAGTCCTGATAGAAATCTGCATCACAGAGGGATTAGGGAGTCCTTAAAGTAATCAGCCGCACAGAGGGATTAGGGAGTCCTTAAAATAATCAGATGCACAGAGGGATTAGGGAGTCCTTAAAATAATCAGCCGCACAGTGGGATTAGGGAGTCCTTAAAATAATCAGATGCACAGAGGGATTAGGGAGTCCTTACAGAAATGGCAGCACAAAGGGATTAGGGAGTCCTTAAAATAATCAGATGCACAGAGGGATTAGGGAGTCCTTAAAATAATCAGCCGCACAGTCGGATTAGGGAGTCCTTACAGAAATCAGCATCACAGAGGGATTAGGGAGTCTTTACAGAAATCAGCAGCACAGAGGGATTAGGGAGTCATTACACTAATCTGCAGCACAGAGGGATTAGGGAGTCGTTACAGAAATCAGCAGCACAGAGGGATTAGGGAGTCCTTACAGAAATATGAAGCACAGAGGGATTAGGGAGTCTTTACAGAAATCAGCAGCACAGAGGGATTAGGGAGTCCTTACAGAAATCAGCAGCACAGAGGGATTAGGGAGACCTTACAGAAATCAGCCGCACAGAGGGATTAGGGAGTCCTTACAGAAATCAGCAGCACAGAGGGATTAGGGAGTCTTTACAATAATCAGCAGCACATAGGGATTAGGGAGTCCTTACAGAAATCAGCAGCACAGAGGGATTAGAGAGTCTTTACAATAATCAGCAGCACAGAGGGATTAGGGAGTCCTTACAGAAATCACCAGCACAGAGGGATTAGGGAGTCTTTACAATAATCAGCAGCACAGAGGGATTAGGGAGTCTTTACAATAATCAGCAGCACAGAGGGATTAGAGAGTCTTTACAATAATCAGCAGCACAGAGGGATTAGGGAGTCCTTACACAAATCAGCAGCACAGTGGGATTAGGGACTCCTTACAGAAATCAGCAGCACAGAGGGATTAGGGAGTCCTTACAGAAATATGAAGCACAGAGGGATTAGGGAGTCTTTACAGAAATCAGCAGCACAGAGGGATTAGGGAGTTCTTACAGAAATCAGCAGCACATAGGGATTAGGGAGTCTTTACAGAAATCAACAGCACTGAGGGATTAGGGAGTTCTTCCAGAAATCAGCAGCACAGAGGGATTAGGGAGTCCTGATAGAAATCTGCATCACAGAGGGATTAGGGAGTCCTTAAAGTAATCAGCCGCACAGAGGGATTAGGGAGTCCTTAAAATAATCAGATGCACAGAGGGATTAGGGAGTCCTTAAAATAATCAGCCGCACAGTGGGATTAGGGAGTCCTTAAAATAATCAGATGCACAGAGGGATTAGGGAGTCCTTAAAATAATCAGCCGCACAGTCGGATTAGGGAGTCCTTACAGAAATCAGCATCACAGAGGGATTAGGGAGTCTTTACAGAAATCAGCAGCACAGAGGGATTAGGGAGTCATTACACTAATCTGCAGCACAGAGGGATTAGGGAGTCGTTACAGAAATCAGCAGCACAGAGGGATTAGGGAGTCCTTACAGAAATCAGCAGCACAGAGGGATGCGGGAGTTCTGACAGAAATCAGCATCACAGAGGGATTAGGGAGTCCTTACAGAGTCTTTACAAAGATTAGCAGCACAGAGGGATTAGGGAATCATTGCAGAAATCTGCAGAACAGAGGGATTAGGGAGTCCTGACAGAAATTATCAGCACAGAGGGATTAGGGAGTCTTTAAAATAATCAGCCACAGACACGGATTAGGGAGTCCTTACAATAATTAGTCCTTACAGAAATCTGCAGCACAGAGGGATTAGTGAGTCCTTACAGAAATCAGCGTCATAGAGGGATGAGGGAGTCCTTTCAGAAATCTGCAGCACAGAGGGATTAGGGAATCCTTACAATAATCTGCAGCACAGAGGGATTAGGGAGTCCTTAAAATAGTCTGCCGCACAGACGGATTAGGGAGTCCTTACAGAAATCAGATGCACAGAGTGATTAGGGAGTCCTTACAGAAATCAGCAGCACAGAGGGATTAGGGAGTCCTTACAATAGTCAGCAGCACCGAGGGATGAGGGCGTTCTTACACCAATCTGCAGCACAGAGGGATTATAGGGAGTCCTTACAGAAATCAGCAGCACAGAGTGATTTGGGAGTCCTTATGGAAATCAGCAGCACAGAGTGATTAGGGAGTCCTTACAGAAATCGGTAGCACAGAGGGATAAGGGAGTCCTTACAGAAATAGTGATTAGGGAGCCCTTACAGAAATCGGCAGCACAGAGGGATAAGGGAGTCCTTACAGAAATCAGCAGCACAGAGGGAATAGGGAGTCCTTACAGAAATCAGCAGCACAGAGTGATTAGGGAGTCCTTATGGAAATCAGCTGCACAGAGTGATTAGGGAGCCCTTACAGAAATCGGCAGCACAGAGGGATAAGGGAGTCCTTACAGAAATCAGCAGCACAGAGGGAATAGGGAGTCCTTACAGAAATCAGCAGCACAGAGGGATTAGGGAGTCCTTACAGAAATCAGCGTCATAGAGGGATGAGGGAGTCCTTTCAGAAATCTGCAGCACAGAGGGATTAGGGAATCCTTACAATAATCTGCAGCACAGAGGGATTAGGGAGTCCTTAAAATAGTCTGCCGCACAGACGGATTAGGGAGTCCTTACAGAAATCAGATGCACAGAGTGATTAGGGAGTCCTTACAGAAATCAGCAGCACAGAGGGATTAGGGAGTCTTTACACAAATGAGCAGCACAGAGGGAGTAGGGAGTCCTTACAGAAATCAGCCGCACAGAGGGATTAGGGAGACCTTACAGAAATCAGCCGCACAGAGGGATTAGGGAGTCCTTACAGAAATCAGCAGCACAGAGGGATTAGGGAGTCTTTACAATAATCAGCAGCACAGAGGGATTAGGGAGTCCTTACAGAAATCACCAGCACAGAGGGATTAGGGAGTCTTTACAATAATCAGCAGCACAGAGGGATTAGGGAGTCTTTACAATAATCAGCAGCACAGAGGGATTAGGGAGTCCTTACAGAAATCAGCAGCACAGAGGGATTAGGGAGTCCTTACAGAAATCAGCAGCACAGAGGGATTAGGGAGTCCTTACAGAAATATGAAGCACAGAGGGATTAGGGAGTCTTTACAGAAATCAGCAGCACAGAGGGATTAGGGAGTCCTTACAGAAATCAGCAGCACAGAGGGATTAGGGAGACCTTACAGAAATCAGCCGCACAGAGGGATTAGGGAGTCCTTACAGAAATCAGCAGCACAGAGGGATTAGGGAGTCTTTACAATAATCAGCAGCACATAGGGATTAGGGAGTCCTTACAGAAATTAGCAGCACAGAGGGATTAGAGAGTCTTTACAATAATCAGCAGCACAGAGGGATTAGGGAGTCCTTACAGAAATCACCAGCACAGAGGGATTAGGGAGTCTTTACAATAATCAGCAGCACAGAGGGATTAGGGAGTCTTTACAATAATCAGCAGCACAGAGGGATTAGAGAGTCTTTACAATAATCAGCAGCACAGAGGGATTAGGGAGTCCTTACACAAATCAGCAGCACAGTGGGATTAGGGACTCCTTACAGAAATCAGCAGCACAGAGGGATCAGGGAGTCCTTACAGAAATATGAAGCACAGAGGGATTAGGGAGTCTTTACAGAAATCAGCAGCACAGAGGGATTAGGGAGTTCTTACAGAAATCAGCAGCACATAGGGATTAGGGAGTCTTTACAGAAATCAACAGCACTGAGGGATTAGGGAGTCCTTCCAGATATCAGCAGCACAGAGGGATTAGGGAGTCCCGATAGAAATCTGCATCACAGAGGGATTAGGGAGTCCTTAAAGTAATCAGCCGCACAGAGGGATTAGGGAGTCCTTAAAATAATCAGATGCACAGAGGGATTAGGGAGTCCTTAAAATAATCAGCCGCACAGTGGGATTAGGGAGTCCTTAAAATAATCAGATGCACAGAGGGATTAGGGAGTCCTTACAGAAATGGCAGCACAAAGGGATTAGGGAGTCCTTAAAATAATCAGATGCACAGAGGGATTAGGGAGTCCTTAAAATAATCAGCCGCACAGTCGGATTAGGGAGTCCTTACAGAAATCAGCATCACAGAGGGATTAGGGAGTCTTTACAGAAATCAGCAGCACAGAGGGATTAGGGAGTCATTACACTAATCTGCAGCACAGAGGGATTAGGGAGTCGTTACAGAAATCAGCAGCACAGAGGGATTAGGGAGTCCTTACAGAAATCAGCAGCACAGAGGGATGCGGGAGTTCTGACAGAAATCAGCATTCACAGAGGGATTAGGGAGTCCTTACAGAGTCTTTACAAAGATTAGCAGCACAGAGGGATTAGGGAGTCCTTACAGAAATCGGTAGCACAGAGGGATAAGGGAGTCCTTACAGAAATAGTGATTAGGGAGCCCTTACAGAAATCAGCAGCACAGAGGGATAAGGGAGTCCTTACAGAAATCAGCAGCACAGAGGGAATAGGGAGTCCTTATGGAAATCAGCTGCACAGAGTGATTAGGGAGCCCTTACAGAAATCGGCAGCACAGAGGGATAAGGGAGTCCTTAAAATAGTCTGCCGCACAGACGGATTAGGGAGTCCTTACAGAAATCAGATGCACAGAGTGATTAGGGAGTCCTTACAGAAATCAGCAGCACAGAGGGATTAGGGAGTCCTTACAATAGTCAGCAGCACCGAGGGATGAGGGCGTTCTTACACCAATCAGCACAGAGGGATGAGGGAGTCCTTACAGAAATCGGCAGCACAGAGGGATAAGGGAGTCCTTACAGAAATAGTGATTAGGGAGCCCTTACAGAAATCGGCAGCACAGAGGGATAAGGGAGTCCTTACAGAAATCAGCAGCACAGAGGGAATAGGGAGTCCTTACAGAAATCAGCAGCACAGAGGGATTAGGGAGTCCTTACAGAAATCAGCAGCACAGAGGGATTAGGGAGTCCTTACAGAAATCAGCCGCACAGACGGATTAGGGAGTCCTTAAAATAATCTGCAGCACAGACGGATTAGGGAGTCTTCACAGAAATCTGCAGCACAGAGGGATTAGGGAGTCCTTACAGAATTCAGCATCACAGAGGCATTAGGGAGTCCTTACAATAATCAGCAGCACAGAGGGATTAGGGAGTCCTTACAGAAATCAGCAACCAAGAGGGATTAGGGAGTCCTTACAATAATCAGCAGCACAGAGGGATTAGGGAGTCCTTACAGAAATCAGCAACAAAGAGGGATTAGGGAGTCCTTACAGAAATCAGCTGCACAAAGGCATTAGGGAGTCCTTACAGAAATCAGCAACACAGAGGGATTAGGGAGTCCTTACAGAAATCAGCAGCACAGAGGGATTAGGGAGTCCTTACAAAATTCTGCAGCGCAGAGGGATTAGGGAGTCCTTGCAGAAATTAGCAGCACAGAGGGGTCAGGGAGTCCTTACAGTAATCTGCAGCACAGAGGGATAAGGGAGTCCTTACAATAATCAGCAGCACAGAGGGATTAGGTAGTCCTTCCAGAAATCAGCGTCATAGAGGGATGAGGGAGTCCTTACAGAAATCAGCAGCACAGAGGGATTAGGGAGTCCTCACAGAAATCAGCAGCACAGAGTGATTAGGGAGTCCTTACAGAAATCAGATGCACATAGGGATTAGGGAGTCCTTACAGAAATCAGCAGCACAGAGGGATTAGAGAGTCCTTAAAATGATCGGTTGCACTGTGGGATTAGGGAGTCCTTTCAGAAATCAGCCGCACAGAGGGAATAGGGAGTCCTTACAGAAATCAGCAGCACAGAGGGATTAGGGAGTCCTTACAAAAATCAGCAACACATAGGGAGTAGGGAGTCCTTACAATAATCTGCAGCACAGAGGGATTAGGGAGTCCTTACAGAATTCAGCAGCACAGAGGGATTAGGGAGTCCTTACAGAAATCAGCAGCACAGAGGGATTAGGGAGTCCTGACAGAAATCAGCAGCAGAGAGGGATTATGGCGTCCTTAACAGAAATCAGATGCACAGAGAGATTAGTGAGTCATTACAATAATCAACCGCACAGTGGGATTAGGTATTCCACACAGAATTCTCCAGAACATAGGGATGAGGTAGTCCACACAGAAATCTGCAGAACAGAGGGAGTAGGGTGTCCTTACAGAAATCTGCAGCACAGAGGGATTAGGGAGTCCTTAAAATAATCAGCCATACTGAGGGATTTGGGAGTCCTTCCAGAAATCAGCAGCTCAGAGGGATTAGGGTGTCCTTCCAGAAATCTGCAGCGTAGAGGGAGTAGGGAGTCCTTACAGAAATCGGAAGCAAAGAGAGATTAGGGAATCCTTACAGAAATCAGCAGCACAGAGGGATTAGAGAGTACTTACAGAAATCGGAAGCAGAGAGGGATTAGGGAATCCTTTCAGAAATCAGCCGCACAGAGGGATTAGGGAGTCCTTACAGAAATCTGCAGCACAGAGGGATTATGGCGTCCTTACACAAATCAGCAGCACAGAGGGATTAGGGTGTCCTTACAGAAATCAGCAGCACAGAGGGATTAGGGAGTCTTTACAATAATGTACAGCACAGGGAGATTAGGGAGTCCTTACTGAAATCGGAAGCAGAGAGGGATTAGGGAATCCTTTCAGAAATCAGCCGCACAGAGGGATTAGGGAGTCCTTACAGAAATCTGCAGCACAGAGGGATTATGGCGTCCTTACACAAATCAGCAGCACAGAGGGATTAGGGAGTCCTTACAGAAATCTGCAGCACAGAGGGATTAGGGAGTCCTTACAATAATGTGCAGCACAGGGTGATAAGGGAGTCCTTACAGAAATCATCCGCACAGAGGGATTAGGGAGTCTTTATAGAAATCTGCAGCACAGAGGGATTAGGGAGTCCTTACAATAATGTGCAGCACAGGGTGATTAGGGAGTCCTTACAGAAATCAGCAGCAGAGAGGGATTAGGGAGTCCTTACAGAAATCAGCAACACAGAGGGATTAGGGAGTCCTCACAGAAATCAGCAGCACAGAGGGATTAGGGAGTCCTTACAGAAATCAGCAACACAGAGGGATTAGGGAGTCCTTGCAATAATCTGCAGCACAGGGGGATTAGGGAGTCCTTACAATAATCTGCAGCACAGGGGGATCAGGGAGTCCTTACAGAAATCCGCAGCACAGAGGGATCAGGGAGTCCTTACAGTAATATGCAGCACAGAGGGATTAGGGAATCCTTCCAGAAATCTGCAGCACAGAGGAATTAGGGCGTCCTTAAAAAAATCAGACGCACAGAGGGATTAGGGAGTCTTTACAGAAATCCGCAGCACAGAGGGATTAGGGAGTCCTTACAGAAATCAGCAGCACAGAGGGATTAGGGAGTCCTTACAGAAATCTGCAGCACAGAGGGATTAGGGAGCCCTTACAGAAATCTGCAGCACAGAGGAATTAGGGCGTCCTTAAAAAAATCAGCCGCACAGAGGGATTAGGGAGTCCTTATAGAAATCCGCAGCACAGAGGGATTAGGGAGTCTTTACAGAAATCCGCAGCATAGAGGGATTAGGGAGTCCTTACAGAAATCAGCAGCACAGAGGGATTAGGGAGTCCTTACAGAAATCTGCAGCACATAGGGATAAGGGAGTCCTTACAAAAATCAGCAGCACAGAGGGATAAGCGAGTCCTTACAATAATCTGCAGCACAGAGGGATTAGGGAGTCCTTACAATAATCAGCAGCACAGAGGGATTAGGAAGTCCTTACAAAAATTCACAGCACAGAGGGATTAGGGAGTCCTTACAGAAATCAGCAGCACATAGGGATAAGGGAGTCCTTACAAAAATCAGCATCACAGAGGGATTAGGGAGTCCTTACAGAAATCAGCAACACAGAGGGATTAGGGAGTCCTTACTATAATCAGCAGCACAGAGGGATTAGGGAGTCGTCACAAAAATCAGCAGCACAGATGGATTAGGGAGTCATCACAGGAATCAGCCGCACAGAGGGATTATGGCGTCCTTACAGAAATCAGCAACACAGAGTGATTAGGGAGTTCTTCCAGAAATCAGCAGCACAGAGGGATTTGGGAGTCGTCACAAAAATCAGCAGCACAGAGGGATTAGGGAGTCATCACAGGAATCAGCCGCACAGAGGGATTATGGCGTCCTTACAATAATCAGCAGCACAGAGGGATTAGGGAGTCCTTACAGAAATCAGCAGCACAGAGGGATTAGGGAGTCCTTACAGAAATCTGCAGCACAGAGGGATTAGGGAGTCCTTACAGAAATCAGCAGCACAGAGGGATTAGGGAGTCCTTACAGAAATCAGCAACACAGAGGGATTAGGGAGTCCTTACAGAAATCAGCAGCATAGAGGGATAAGGGAGTCCTTACAATAATCAGCAGCACAGAGGGATTAGGGAGTCTTTACAGAAATCAGCGTCATAGAGGGATGAGGGAGTCCTTTCAGAAATCTGCAGCACAGAGGGATTCGGGAATCCTTACAATAATCTGCAGCACAGAGGGATTAGGGAGTCCTTACAATAATCAACAGCACAGAGGGATTAGGGAGTCCTTACAGATATCAGCAACAAAGAGGGATTAGGGAGTCCTTACAGAAATCAGCTGCACAAAGGCATTAGGGAGTCCTTACAGAAATCAGCAGCACAGAGGGATTAGAGAGTCCTTAAAATGATCGGTTGCACTGTGGGATTAGGGAGTCCTTTCAGAAATCAGCCGCACAGAGGGAATAGGGAGTCCTTACAATAGTCAGCTGCACAGAGTGATTAGGGAGTCCTTCCAGAAATCTGCAGCACAGAGGGATTAGGGAGTCCTTACAAAAATCTGCAGCGCAGAGGGATTAGGGAGTCCTTGCAGAAATTAGCAGCACAGAGGGTTGAGGGAGTCCTTACAGTAATCTGCAGCACAGAGGGATTAGGGAGTCCTCACAGAAATCAGCAGCACAGAGTGATTAGGGAGTCCTTACAGAAATCAGCTGCACATAGGGATTAGGGAGTCCTTACAGAAATCAGCAGCACAGAGGGATTAGAGAGTCCTTAAAATGATCGGTTGCACTGTGGGATTAGGGAGTCCTTTCAGAAATCAGCCGCACAGAGGGAATAGGGAGTCCTTACAATAGTCAGCTGCACAGAGTGATTAGGGAGTCCTTACAGAAATCTGCAGCACAGAGGGATTAGGGAGTCCTTACAGAAATCAGCAGCACAGAGGGATTAGGGATTCCTTACAGAAATCAGCAGCATAGAGGGATTAGGGAGACTTTACAGAAATCAGCAGCACAGAGGGATTAGGGAGTCCTTACAGAAATCAGCCGCACCGAGGGATTAGGGAGTCCTTACAGAAATCAGCAGCGCAGAGGGATTAGGGAGTCCTTACAGAAATCAGCAGCACAGAGGGATTAGGGAGTCCTTACAGAAATCAGCCACACAGTGGGATTAGGGAGTCCTTTCAGAAATCAGCCGCACAGAGGGATTATGGCGTCCTTACAGAAATCAGCAGCACAGAGGGATTAGGGAGTTCTTCCAGAAATCAGCAGCACAGAGGGATTTGGGAGTCCTTACAATAATCAGCAGCACCGAGCGATTAGGTAGTCCTTACAAAAATCTGCAGCGCAGAGGGATTAGGGAATCCTTACAATAATCAGCAGCACAGAGGGATTAGGGAGTCCTTACAGAAATCAGCGTCATAGAGGGATGAGGGAGTCCTTTCAGAAATCTGCAGCACAGAGGGATTAGGGAATCCTTACAATAATCTGCAGCACAGAGGGATTAGGGAGTCCTTACAATAATCAGCCGCACAGAGGGATTAGGGATTCCTTAAAATAATCTGCCGCACAGACGGATTAGGGAGTCCTTAAAGAAATCTGCAGCACAGAGGGATTAGGGAGTCCTTACAATAATCAGCAGCACAGAGGGATTAGGGAGTCCTGACAGAAATCAGCAACACAGAGGGATTAGGGAGTCCTTACAATGATCAGCAGCCCAGAGGGATTAGGGAGTCCTTACAATAATCAGCATCACAGAGGGATTAGGGAGTCCTTACAGAAATCAGCAACACAGAGGGATTACGGAGTCCTTACAATAATCAGCATCACAGAGGGATTAGGGAGTCCTTACAGAAATCAGCAACACAGAGGGATTAGGGAGTCCTTACAGAAATCAGCTGCACAAAGGCATTAGGGAGTCTTTACAGAAATCAGCAGCACAGAGGGATTAGGGAGTCATTACACTAATCTGCAGCACAGAGGGATTAGGGAGTCGTTACAGAAATCAGCAGCACAGAGGGATTAGGGAGTCCTTACAGAAATCAGCAGCACAGAGGGATGCGGGAGTTCTGACAGAAATCAGCATTCACAGAGGGATTAGGGAGTCCTTACAGAGTCTTTACAAAGATTAGCAGCACAGAGGGATTAGGGAGTCCTTACAGAAATCGGTAGCACAGAGGGATAAGGGAGTCCTTACAGAAATAGTGATTAGGGAGCCCTTACAGAAATCAGCAGCACAGAGGGATAAGGGAGTCCTTACAGAAATCAGCAGCACAGAGGGAATAGGGAGTCCTTATGGAAATCAGCTGCACAGAGTGATTAGGGAGCCCTTACAGAAATCGGCAGCACAGAGGGATAAGGGAGTCCTTAAAATAGTCTGCCGCACAGACGGATTAGGGAGTCCTTACAGAAATCAGATGCACAGAGTGATTAGGGAGTCCTTACAGAAATCAGCAGCACAGAGGGATTAGGGAGTCCTTACAATAGTCAGCAGCACCGAGGGATGAGGGCGTTCTTACACCAATCTGCAGCACAGAGGGATTAGGGAGTCCTTACAGAAATCAGCAGCACAGAGTGATTAGGGAGTCCTTATGGAAATCAGCTGCACAGAGTGATTAGGGAGTCCTTACAGAAATCGGCAGCACAGAGGGATAAGGGAGTCCTTACAGAAATAGTGATTAGGGAGCCCTTACAGAAATCGGCAGCACAGAGGGATAAGGGAGTCCTTACAGAAATCAGCAGCACAGAGGGAATAGGGAGTCCTTACAGAAATCAGCAGCACAGAGGGATTAGGGAGTCCTTACAGAAATCAGCAGCACAGAGGGATTAGGGAGTCCTTACAGAAATCAGCCGCACAGACGGATTAGGGAGTCCTTAAAATAATCTGCAGCACAGACGGATTAGGGAGTCTTCACAGAAATCTGCAGCACAGAGGGATTAGGGAGTCCTTACAGAATTCAGCATCACAGAGGCATTAGGGAGTCCTTACAATAATCAACAGCACAGAGGGATTAGGGAGTCCTTACAGAAATCAGCAACCAAGAGGGATTAGGGAGTCCTTACAATAATCAGCAGCACAGAGGGATTAGGGAGTCCTTACAGAAATCAGCAACAAAGAGGGATTAGGGAGTCCTTACAGAAATCAGCTGCACAAAGGCATTAGGGAGTCCTTACAGAAATCAGCAACACAGAGGGATTAGGGAGTCCTTACAGAAATCAGCAGCACAGAGGGATTAGGGAGTCCTTACAAAATTCTGCAGCGCAGAGGGATTAGGGAGTCCTTGCAGAAATTAGCAGCACAGAGGGGTCAGGGAGTCCTTACAGTAATCTGCAGCACAGAGGGATAAGGGAGTCCTTACAATAATCAGCAGCACAGAGGGATTAGGTAGTCCTTCCAGAAATCAGCGTCATAGAGGGATGAGGGAGTCCTTACAGAAATCAGCAGCACAGAGGGATTAGGGAGTCCTCACAGAAATCAGCAGCACAGAGTGATTAGGGAGTCCTTACAGAAATCAGATGCACATAGGGATTAGGGAGTCCTTACAGAAATCAGCAGCACAGAGGGATTAGAGAGTCCTTAAAATGATCGGTTGCACTGTGGGATTAGGGAGTCCTTTCAGAAATCAGCCGCACAGAGGGAATAGGGAGTCCTTACAGAAATCAGCAGCACAGAGGGATTAGGGAGTCCTTACAAAAATCAGCAACACATAGGGAGTAGGGAGTCCTTACAATAATCTGCAGCACAGAGGGATTAGGGAGTCCTTACAGAATTCAGCAGCACAGAGGGATTAGGGAGTCCTTACAGAAATCAGCAGCACAGAGGGATTAGGGAGTCCTGACAGAAATCAGCAGCAGAGAGGGATTATGGCGTCCTTAACAGAAATCAGATGCACAGAGAGATTAGTGAGTCATTACAATAATCAACCGCACAGTGGGATTAGGTATTCCACACAGAATTCTCCAGAACATAGGGATGAGGTAGTCCACACAGAAATCTGCAGAACAGAGGGAGTAGGGTGTCCTTACAGAAATCTGCAGCACAGAGGGATTAGGGAGTCCTTAAAATAATCAGCCATACTGAGGGATTTGGGAGTCCTTCCAGAAATCAGCAGCTCAGAGGGATTAGGGTGTCCTTCCAGAAATCTGCAGCGTAGAGGGAGTAGGGAGTCCTTACAGAAATCGGAAGCAAAGAGAGATTAGGGAATCCTTACAGAAATCAGCAGCACAGAGGGATTAGAGAGTACTTACAGAAATCGGAAGCAGAGAGGGATTAGGGAATCCTTTCAGAAATCAGCCGCACAGAGGGATTAGGGAGTCCTTACAGAAATCTGCAGCACAGAGGGATTATGGCGTCCTTACACAAATCAGCAGCACAGAGGGATTAGGGTGTCCTTACAGAAATCAGCAGCACAGAGGGATTAGGGAGTCTTTACAATAATGTACAGCACAGGGAGATTAGGGAGTCCTTACTGAAATCGGAAGCAGAGAGGGATTAGGGAATCCTTTCAGAAATCAGCCGCACAGAGGGATTAGGGAGTCCTTACAGAAATCTGCAGCACAGAGGGATTATGGCGTCCTTACACAAATCAGCAGCACAGAGGGATTAGGGAGTCCTTACAGAAATCTGCAGCACAGAGGGATTAGGGAGTCCTTACAATAATGTGCAGCACAGGGTGATAAGGGAGTCCTTACAGAAATCATCCGCACAGAGGGATTAGGGAGTCTTTATAGAAATCTGCAGCACAGAGGGATTAGGGAGTCCTTACAATAATGTGCAGCACAGGGTGATTAGGGAGTCCTTACAGAAATCAGCAGCAGAGAGGGATTAGGGAGTCCTTACAGAAATCAGCAACACAGAGGGATTAGGGAGTCCTCACAGAAATCAGCAGCACAGAGGGATTAGGGAGTCCTTACAGAAATCAGCAACACAGAGGGATTAGGGAGTCCTTGCAATAATCTGCAGCACAGGGGGATTAGGGAGTCCTTACAATAATCTGCAGCACAGGGGGATCAGGGAGTCCTTACAGAAATCCGCAGCACAGAGGGATCAGGGAGTCCTTACAGTAATATGCAGCACAGAGGGATTAGGGAATCCTTCCAGAAATCTGCAGCACAGAGGAATTAGGGCGTCCTTAAAAAAATCAGACGCACAGAGGGATTAGGGAGTCTTTACAGAAATCCGCAGCACAGAGGGATTAGGGAGTCCTTACAGAAATCAGCAGCACAGAGGGATTAGGGAGTCCTTACAGAAATCTGCAGCACAGAGGGATTAGGGAGCCCTTACAGAAATCTGCAGCACAGAGGAATTAGGGCGTCCTTAAAAAAATCAGCCGCACAGAGGGATTAGGGAGTCCTTATAGAAATCCGCAGCACAGAGGGATTAGGGAGTCTTTACAGAAATCCGCAGCATAGAGGGATTAGGGAGTCCTTACAGAAATCAGCAGCACAGAGGGATTAGGAAGTCCTTACAGAAATCTGCAGCACATAGGGATAAGGGAGTCCTTACAAAAATCAGCAGCACAGAGGGATAAGCGAGTCCTTACAATAATCTGCAGCACAGAGGGATTAGGGAGTCCTTACAATAATCAGCAGCACAGAGGGATTAGGAAGTCCTTACAAAAATTCACAGCACAGAGGGATTAGGGAGTCCTTACAGAAATCAGCAGCACATAGGGATAAGGGAGTCCTTACAAAAATCAGCATCACAGAGGGATTAGGGAGTCCTTACAGAAATCAGCAACACAGAGGGATTAGGGAGTCCTTACTATAATCAGCAGCACAGAGGGATTAGGGAGTCGTCACAAAAATCAGCAGCACAGATGGATTAGGGAGTCATCACAGGAATCAGCCGCACAGAGGGATTATGGCGTCCTTACAGAAATCAGCAACACAGAGTGATTAGGGAGTTCTTCCAGAAATCAGCAGCACAGAGGGATTTGGGAGTCGTCACAAAAATC
>NC_092756.1:70725722-70872667 GCF_047496795.1 Chiloscyllium punctatum | reverse complement strand
GGGGGGGAGAGGAGGGGGAAGGGGAGAGGGGGAGGGGGAGAGAGGAAGGGGAGGGGGAGAGGGGGAAGGGGAGAGGGGGAGGGGGGGAGAGGAGGGGGAAGGGGAGAGGGGGAGGGGGGAGAGGAAGGGGAGGGGGAGAGGGTGAAGGGGAGGGGGAGAGAGGAAGGGGAGGGAGAGAGGGGGAAGGGGGAGAGGGGGAAGGGGGAGAGGAAGGGGAGGGGGAGAGGAAGTGGAGGGGGAGAGGGGAAGGGGAGGGGGAGAGGGAGAGGGGGAGGGGGAGAGAGGAAGGGGAGGGGGAGAGGGGGGAGGGGGGGAAGGGGGGAGGGGGAGAGAGGAAGGGGGAGGGGGAGAGGGGGAGGGGGGGAAGGGGAGAGGGGGAGGGGGAGAGAGGAAGGGGAGGGGGGAGAGGGGGAGGGGGGGGAAGGGGAGGGGGAGGGGGAGGGGAGAGAGGAAGGGGAGGGGGAGAGGGGGAGGGGGGGAAGGGGAGAGGGGGAGGGGGGAGAGAGGAAGGGGAGGGGGAGAGGGGGAAGGGGAGAGGGGGAGGGAAGGGGGAGAGGGGGGAGGGGGAGAGGGGGAAGGGGAGAGGGGGAGGGGGAGAAGGGGAGGGGGAGAGGGGGAAGGGGAGAGGGGGAGGGGGAGAGAGGGAGGGGGAGAGGGGAGGGGGAGAGAGGAAGGGGAGGGGGAGAGGGGGAGGGGGAGAGAGGAAGGTGAGGGGGGGAGGGGGAGAGGGGGAAGGGGGGGGGGGGAGAGAGGAAGGAGGAGGAGGAGGGGGGGAGAGAGGAGGAGGAGGAGGAGGGAGAGAGGGAGGAGAGGAGGAGGAGGGGAGAGAGGGAGGAGGAGGAGGAGGAGGGGAGAGGGAGGAGGAGGGGGGGAGAGAGGGGGGAGAAGGAGGGGGGGAGAGAGGGAGGAGGAGGAGGAGGGGGGAGAGAGGGAGGAGGAGGAGGAGGGGAGAGAGGGAGGAGGAGGAGGAGGAGGGGAGAGAGGGAGGAGGAGGAGGAGGGGAGAGAGGGAGGAGGAGGAGGAGGAGGGGAGAGAGGGAGGAGGAGGAGGAGGGGGGGAGAGAGGGAGGAGGAGGAGGAGGGGAAGGGGAGAGAGGGGGGAGGAGGAGGAGGGGGGGAGAGAGGGAGGAGGGGGGAGAGAGGGAGGAGGAGGTGGAGGAGGGGAGAGAGGGAGGAGGGGGGGAGAGAGGGAGGAGGAGGAGGAGGAGGGGAGAGAGGGAGGAGGAGGAGGAGGGGGGGAGAGAGGGAGGAGGAGGTGGAGGAGGGGAGAGAGGGAGGAGGGGGGGAGAGAGGGAGGAGGAGGAGGAGGAGGGGAGAGAGGGAGGAGGAGGAGGAGGAGGGGAGAGAGGGAGGAGGAGGAGGAGGAGGTGGAGGAGGAGGAGGAGGGGAGAGAGGGAGGAGGAGGAGGAGGAGGAGGAGGAGGGGAGAGAGGGAGGAGGAGGAGGAGGAGGAGGGGAGAGAGGGAGGAGGAGGAGGAGGAGGAGGGGGGGGAGAGAGGGAGGAGGAGGAGGAGGAGGAGGGGAGAGAGGGAGGAGGAGGAGGAGGAGGAGGGGAGAGAGGGAGGAGGAGGAGGAGGGGAGAGAGGGAGGAGGAGGAGGGGAGAGAGGGAGGAGGAGGAGGAGGGGGGGAGAGGGGGGAGGAGGAGGAGGGGGGGAGAGAGGGAGGAGGAGGAGGGGGGGAGAGAGGGAGGAGGAGGAGGAGGGGAGAGAGGGGGGAGTAGGATGAGGGGGGAGAGAGGGGGGAGGAGGAGAGGGAGGAGGAGGAGGAGGGGAGAGAGGGGGAGGAGGGGAGAGAGGGGGAGGAGGAGGAGGAGGAGGAGGGGAGAGAGGGGGGGAGGAGGAGGAGGAGGGGAGAGAGGGGGGAGGAGGAGGAGGAGGAGGGGAGAGAGGGGGGAGGAGGAGGAGGAGGAGGAGGGGAGAGAGGGGGGAGGAGGAGGAGGAGGAGGGGAGAGAGGGGGGAGGAGGAGGAGGGGAGAGAGGGGGGAGGAGGAGGAGGGGAGAGAGGGGGGAGGAGGAGGAGGGGAGAGAGGGGGGAGGAGGAGGAGGGGAGAGAGGGAGGAGGAGGAGGAGGGGAGGAGAGAGAGAGAGGGAGGAGGAGGAGGGGAGAGAGGGAGGAGGAGAAAGAGGGGGGGGAGAGGGGACAGGGAGGGGGAGGGGGAGTGGGGAGGGGGAGGGGGGAGAGAGAGGGAGGGGGAGGGGGCGGTGGGAGGGAGGGGGAGGGGGCGGTGGGAGAGAGGGGGAGGGGGGAGTGGGGATGAGAGAGGGGAGGGTGTGAGGGGAGGGGAGGGTGTGAGGGGAGGGGAGCAGAGATGGGAGGGTGTGTGGGGAGGGGAGGGGAGGGTGTGTGGGGAGGGGAGGGTGTGATGGGAGGGGAGGGTGTGATGGGAGGGGAGGGTGTGAGGGGAGGGGAGGGTGTGAGGGGAGGGGAGGGTGTGAGGGGAGGGGAGGGTGTGAGGGGAGGGTGTGAGAGGAGGGTGTGAGGGGAGGGGAGGGTGTGAGGGGAGGGGAGGGTGTGAGGGGAGGGGAGGGTGTGAGGGGAGGGTGTGAGGGGAGGGGAGGGTGTGAGGGGAGGGGAGGAGAGAGGGGAGGGTGTGAGGGGAGGGGAGGAGAGAGGGGAGGGTGTGGGGGAGGGGAGGGGAGGGTGTGAGGGGAGGGGAGGAGAGAAGGGAGGGTGTGAAGGGAGGGGAGGGGAGGAGAGAAGGGAGGGTGTGAGGGGAGGGGAGGAGAGAAGGGAGGGTGTGAGGGGAGGGGAGGAGAGAGGGAGGGTGTGAGGGGTGAGGGGAAGAGAGGGGGGAGGGGTGAGGGGAAGAGAGGGGTGAGGGGTAGAGAGGGGGGAGGACGTGAGGGGTGAGGGGAAGAGAGGGGGGAGGGGGTGAGGGGTGAGGGGAAGAGAGGGGGGAGGGGTGAGGGGAGGAGATGGGGGAGGGGTGAGGGGAGGAGAGGGGGGAGGGGTGAGGGGAGGAGAGGGGGGAGGGGTGAGGGGAGGAGATGGGGGAGGGGTGAGGGGAGGAGAGGGGGGAGGGGTGAGGGGAGGAGAGGGGGGACGGGTGAGGGGAGGAGATGGGGGAGGGGGTGAGGGGAGGAGAGGGGGGAGGGGTGAGGGGAGGAGAGGGGGGAGGGGGTGAGGGGAGGAGAGGGGGGAGGGGTGAGGGGAGGAGAGGGGGGAGGGGTGAGGGGAGGAGAGGGGGAGGGGTGAGGGGAGGAGAGGGGGGAGGAGAGGGGGGAGGGGTGAGGGGAGGAGAGGGGGGAGGGGAGAGGGGGGAGGGGAGAGGGGGGAGGGGTGAGGGGAGGAGAGGGGGGAGGGGTGAGGGGAGGAGAGGGGGGAGGGGTGAGGGGAGGAGAGGGGGGAGGGGGGGAGGGGTGAGGGGAAGAGAGGGGGGAGGGGTGAGGGGAAGAGAGGGGGGAGGGGTGAGGGGAGGAGAGGGGGGAGGGGTGAGGGGAGGAGAGGGGGGAGGGGTGAGGGGAGGAGAGGGGGGAGGGGTGTGGGGAGGAGAGGGGGGAGGGGTGAGGGGAGGAGTGGGGGGAGGGGGTGTGGGGAGGAGAGGGGGTGAGGGGGGAAAGGAGGGGGTGAGGGGAGGAGAGGGGGAGGGGGTGAGCTGGAGGAGAGGGGGGAGGGGGTGAGGGGAGGAGAGGGGGAGGGGGTGAGCAGGAGGAGAGGGGGGAGGGGGTGAGGGGAGGAGAGGGGGGGAGGGGGTGAGGGGAGGAGAGAGGGGAGGGGGTGAGCGGGAGGAGAGGGGGGAGGGGGTGAGCAGGAGGAGAGGGGGGAGGGGGTGAGGGGAGGAGAGGGGGGGGAGGGGGTGAGGGGAGGAGAGAGGGGAGGGGGGTGAGCAGGAGGAGAGGGGGGAGGGGGGTGAGCAGGAGGAGAGGGGGGAGGGGGTAAGGGGAGGAGAGAGGTGAGGGGAGGAGAGAGGGGAGGGGGTGAGCGGGAGGAGAGAGGGGGAGGAGGGGGTGAGGGGAGGAGAGAGGGGAGGGGGTGAGGAGGGGGTGAGGGGAGGAGAGAGGGGAGGGGGTGAGGGGAGGAGAGAGGGGAGGGGGTGAGGGGGTGAGGGGGAGGGGGTGAGGGGAGGAGAGGGGTGAGGGGCTGAGGGGAGGAGGGAGGGGAGGGGGTGAGAGGGGAGGAGAGGGGAGGGGTTGAGGGGAGGAGAGAGGAGAGGGGTGAGGGGAGGAGAGTGGGGAGGGGGAGGGGGGTGTGGGGAGGGGGAGGGGGTGAGGGGAGGAGAGGAGGGAGGGGGTGAGGGGAGGAGAGGAGGGAGGGGGTGAGGGGAGGAGAGGGGGGAGGGGGTGAGGGGAGGAGAGAGGGGAGGGGGGTGAGGGGAGGAGAGTGGGGAGGGGGGTGAGGGGAGGAGTGTGGGGAGGGGGAGGGGGTGAGGGGAGGAGTGTGGGGAGGGGGAGGGGGTGAGGGGAGGAGAGTGGTGAGGGGGAGGGGGTGAGGGGAGGAGAGTGGGGGGGGGGGAGGGGGTGAGGGGAGGAGAGGGGGGGGGGGAGGGGGGTGAGGGGAGGAGAGGGGGGAGGGGGGTGAGGGGAGGAGAGTGGGGAGGGGGAGGGGGTGAGGGGAGGAGAGGGGGGAGGGGGGTGAGGGGAGGAGAGTGGGGAGGGGGAGGGGGGTGAGGGGAGGAGAGTGGGGGAGGGGGAGGGGGTGAGGGGAGGAGAGTGGGGAGGGGGAGGGGGTGAGGGGAGGAGAGTGGGGAGGGGGAGGGGGTGAGGGGAGGAGAGTGGGGAGGGGGAGGGGGTGAGGGGAGGAGAGTGGGGAGGGGGAGGGGGTGAGGGGAGGAGAGTGGGGAGGGGGAGGGGGTGAGGGGAGGAGGTGGGGAGGGGGAGGGGGTGAGGGGAGGAGAGTGGGGAGGGGGAGGGGGTGAGGGGAGGAGAGTGGGGAGGGGGAGGGGGTGAGGGGAGGAGAGTGGGGAGGGGGAGGGGGTGAGGGGAGGAGAGTGGGGAGGGGGAGGGGGTGAGGGGAGGAGAGTGGGGAGGGGGAGGGGGTGAGGGGAGGAGAGTGGGGAGGGGGAGGGGGTGAGGGGAGGAGAGTGGGGAGGGGGAGGGGGTGAGGGGAGGAGAGTGGGGAGGGGGAGGGGGTGAGGGGAGGAGAGTGGGGAGGGGGAGGGGGTGAGGGGAGGAGAGTGGGGAGGGGGAGGGGGTGAGGGGAGGAGAGTGGGGAGGGGGAGGGGGTGAGGGGAGGAGAGTGGGGAGGGGGAGGGGGTGAGGGGAGGAGAGTGGGGAGGGGGAGGGGGTGAGGGGAGGAGAGTGGGGAGGGGGTGAGGGGAGGAGAGTGGGGAGGGGGAGGGGGTGAGGGGAGGAGAGAGGGGAGGGGGTGAGGGGAGGAGAGTGGGGAGGGGGAGGGGGTGAGGGGAGGAGAGAGGGGAGGGGGTGAGGGGAGGAGAGAGGGGAGGGGGTGAGGGGAGGAGAGAGGGGAGGGGGTGAGGGGAGGAGAGAGGGGAGGGGGTGAGGGGAGGCGAGAGGGGAGGGGGTGAGGGGAGGCGAGAGGGGAGGGGGTGAGGGGAGGAAAGTGGAGGGGGTGAGGGGAGGAGAGAGGGGAGGGGGTGAGGGGAGGCGAGAGGGGAGGGGGTGAGGGCTGAGGGGAGGAGAGAGGGGAGGGGGTGAGGGGAGGCGAGAGGGGAGGGGGGTGAGGGGAGGCGAGAGGGGAGGGGGTGAGGGCTGAGGGGAGGAGAGAGGGGAGGGGGTGAGGGGAGGCGAGAGGGGAGGGGGTGAGGGCTGAGGGGAGGAGAGAGGGGAGGGGGTGAGGGGAGGCGAGAGGGGAGGGGGGTGAGGGGGCTGATGGGAGGAGAGAGGGGAGGGGGTGAGGAGGGGGTGAGGGGAGGGGAGGGGGTGAGGGGAGGGGTGAGGGGAGGAGAGAGGGGAGGGGTGAGGGGAGGAGAGAGGGGAGGGGGTGAGGGGAGGAGAGAGGGGAGGGAGTGAGGGGAGGAGAGAGGGGAAGAGGAGAGAGGGGAGGGGAGGAGAGAGGGGGGAAGGGCAGGAGAGAGGGGAGGAGAGAGGGGAAGAGGAGAGAGGGGAGGAGAGAGGGGAAGAGGAGAGAGGGGAGGGGAGGAGAGAGGGAGAGGTGTGAGGGTGTGGGGTGGAGGGGGCGGGGGTGAGGGTGGGGGGAGGAGGGTGAGCGGAGGAGAGGGGGGTGAGGGGAGAAGAGGGGGGAGAGCGACAGAGGGGGTGAGAGAGGGTGAGGGGAGGAGAGAGGGGGATGGAGGGGGTGAGAGAGGAGGAGGGTGAGTGGAGAAGAGAGAGCAAGGGGAGAGTCAGAGAGATGTACAGCATGGAAACAGACCCTTCGGTCCAACCCGTCCATGCTGACCCAGATATCCCAACCCAATCTAGTCCCACCTGCCAGCACCCGGCCCATATCCCTCCAAACCCTTCCTATTCATATACCCATCCAAATGCCTCTTAAATATTGCAATTGTACCATCCTCCACCACATCCTCTGGCAGCTCATTCCATACACGGACCACCCTCTGTGTGAAAAAGTTGCCCCTTAGGTCTCTTTTATATCTTTCTCCTCCCGCCCTTAACCTATGCCCTCTAGTTCTGGACTCCCCCACCCCAGGGAAAATGGAAACAAGGAAAAGATTTCTCTGAATTAGAGACTGTTAAGTTTCTTTTCTCGGCAGTATTGACTCGCTGTGGGCCCGTGCTTGGACACCAGAATCTTGATCGATAAACTGATGGCACTATTCAGTGCCTTGCTGTTGATTTTATGGACCAGAGCTGAGCCCCACAATTCTCTGTTCGAACTGAGAGTGAAGTTCCACATAATCTCTCTCTTAAAGAAACTGCAGAAATATTAGTCACATTCTTTCAGAAGTCTGTGATCTGACATTGGGCTGTTACACTGGAAATTTGCTCGTGTCCCTTTGTTATTTAAGACGGAAGGGGACAGAGGAATTCTAGATCCAAGTTATTAATGGGGTTGGGTGGGTGGGGAGGAGGGAAGACCTTTTTGCGGACTGAGATGAGAGTTCTGTTCATTTAATCTAGAGATTCCAGTCAGAAAAGCATCTGTTGATTTCCACGTCGATTCCCAGACAAGTTTCGAAGTCCGACATGAGGTAACTAGCAAAAATGAAACTTTTTTTTTCAAGATTTGGAAACGCAGGTATTGGACTGGGGTGCACAAAGTGAACAATCACATAACACCAGGTTGTAGTGCGTAGAACATTCCGGCCCTCGATGTTGCTCCAACCTGTGAAACCAATCTGATGCCCATCTAACCCACACTATTCCATTCTCATCCATATGCTGAGCCAATGACCATTGATATGCCCTTAAAGTTGGCAAGTCAACTACCATTGCAGGCAGTGTGTTCCACACCCCTACTACTCTGAGTAAAGAAGCTACCTCTGACATCTATCACCCCTCAATTTGAAGCTATGTCCCCCTCGTACTCGCCGTCACCATGAGGCAAAAAAACTCTCACTGTCCTCACGATCAACAGTTTATTTGGAAGCACTAGCTTTCGGAGCGCTGCTCCCTCATCAGGTGGTTATAGAGTCATATAGTCATAGCAGGGAAACAGACCCTTCGGTCCAACCCGTCCATGCCAACCAGATATCCCAACCCAATCTAGTCCCACCTGCCAGCACCCGGCCCATATCCCTCCAAACCCTTCCTATTCATATACCCATCCAAATGCCTCTTAAATGTTGCGATTGTACCAGCCTCCACCACTTCCTCTGGCAGCTCATTCCATACACGTACCACCCTCTGTGTGAAAAAGTTGCCCCTTAGGTCTCTTTTATATCTTTCCCCTCTCACCCTAAACCTATGCCCTCTAGTTCTGGACTCCCCGACCCCAGGGGAAAGACTTTGCCTATTTATCCTATCCATGCCCCTCATGATTTTATAAACCTCTATAAGGTCACCCCCTCAGCCTCCGACGCTCCAGGGAAAACAGCCCCAGCCTGTTCAGCCTCTCCCTGTAGCTCAGATCCTCCAACCCTGGCAACATCCTTGTTTGTGGAGTAATCCGGTCTTATTCCCCACAACCACCTGATAAAGGAGTGGCGCTCTGAAAGCTAGTGCTTCTAAATAAACCTGTTAGACCAGGTTTTTAATTTTGTTCTTTTTTTCAAAAACCCTTTCTTGGATGTGAGTGTCACTGACAAGGCTGGGATTTGCTCCTCTCCTTTAATTGCCCTCGAGCTGGGGAAGGGGGTTTGCTACACCGTTTGAGGCCAGTTAAGAGTCAACCATATTGCTGTGGAGTCACGTATGGGACAGCAGATTTCCTACCCTAAAGAACATTCATGAACCAGATGGGTTTTTATTTACAGTGATCAATGATGGTTGTAATGGTTACAGTCACTGAGACAAGTTTTCAATTCCAGATCTTGTATTTTGCATCTAACTCTGAGCGTTGAACTTTGGATCTTTGTTGAGGACCTGGAGACAATGAGAGGGGGATTTACCAAAGCAATGATGGGGATGAGGCGTGGTGAGTTCGGGGAGTTAGGCGTCACAGAAACGCAGTTCTGGCCTCCTTATTTAAGGACAGATGCTGGAGGCAGATCAGAGGAAGGCGACTAGAGTGGAATGGATGGAAAGCTAATGAGATGTCTACTATGAGAGAGGTTGAACCAAGAGTAGGGGGTCCTTTATTTCATATACTGGATTAGTGGTGCTGGAAGAGCACAGCAGTTCAGGCAGCATCCAACCAGCAGCGAAATCGACGTTTCGGGCAAAAGCCCTTCATCAGGAATAAAGGCAGTGAGCCTGAAGCGTGGAGAGATAAGCTAGAGGAGGGCTCTCCACGCTTCAGGCTCACTGCCTTTATTCCTGATGAAGGGCTTTCGCCCGAAACGTCGATTTCGCTGCTGGTTGGATGCTGCCTGAACTGCTGTGCTCTTCCAGCACCACTAATCCAGTATTTGGTTTTCAGCATCTGCAGTCATTGTTTTTACCTGGTCCTTTATTTCAGTTCCACAGGACATGGTGAGACCACATCTCCAATACTGTATGCACTTTTTGTCTCCTTATAAAGGTGTAAGGAAGTTCCGAGGAGGTTTACTGGATTGATACCTACAGGTAATAAGTGAGTTATCTTCTGAGGAAAGATTAGACAGTGTGGACTTGATGATTTAATTGAAATATGTGCATTTCTGAGTGTGAAAAGGATACTTTCACTCGTGAGAGTCCAAAAGCTCCCAGAGGGGCCCGGGCTGCTGCCCAATCAGAGAGGGGATGACTGGTGGGGAGTTTAACCTGAGGGAAACCATGCCTCAGGCGAGGTTGAGAAACTGGGGGCCTTTTATGGTGACCTGAACCAAGACTCGCAGTTCGGATGTTGCACTGCTTGGCAAACCTGGCGGCGGAGGGAAGGAAGGTCATCCAATAGAAGATTTCAAAAGGTGAAGGGCCTGGGTGGAGTGAAAAGTGTTTCCACCAGCGGGAGCATCAGAAACTGGAGGCTGAAGATAATTGGTTTAAAAAAGCAACATGAAGAGGTTTCAGGGCCAAGTTACAATGATTTGGGATGCACTGGCAGGTTCAACAGTAACTTTCCAAATAGAACGAGCAGTTGCATGTCAAGAGAAGGAAATGTCACTCAAGGAAGAGCAATAAAACAACTATTGCCCAGCGGTCTGCTTTCGGTGCCGGAAGATTGGAATGCAGCTTTGTCCTGCTGAGGTGGGAGTAACTGAGCTGATAATGGAGTCCCCATGGCCTTTTCAAGAATAAATTACACCTGGTTCATGGAGCTGATGTGAACAACGCAGGATGCCTTCCGGACAGTACTGGGTTCCGTGACACAGAGAGAAGCTCCTGGAATCAGAGATCACGTTTCGACGTGGGCTGGAGACTGGGGTAGAGAGGAGACAGAGAGCTGGGACAAAGGGTGATGACAGGTCCCCCCCCGGGGAGGAACAATTGCACGAACCTTTGCTGGAATTTTGAAGATTGAGGGGTAATTTAATCCAAAGGTTGGAGAATCCATGACTGGATCCAGGAATAGGCAGCTGGAAATTTAAATGTCACCTTCTGTAAGCAGCACTTGATGCTGGTCCAGTGTTTAATTTAAAATTGGCGTTCAGTAGATTTCTGTTCAATTCCGTTAATCCTTTTGGGGTAAAGATGACCATCGTCATCATCTCTCGGGGTTAAGTGATGATTTGTTAGGTGATTGTTGAGGCTGCTTTGAACCCAGAAGGCACTGTTAGAAACAGGACAGCATTAGCACAGGCCCTGGAGTTTCTCAATGAGTTGCAGGCTCGGGACTTAAGAGTCATCGAGATGTGCAGCAGGGAAACAGACCCTTCGGTCCAACCTGTCCACACCAACCAGATATCCCAACCCAATCTAGTCCCACCTGCCAACACCCGGCCCATATCCCTCCAAACCCTTCCTATTCATATACCCATCCAAATGTCTCTTAAATGTTGTAATTGTACCAGCCTCCACCACTTCCTCTGGCAGCTCATTCCAGACACGTACCACCCTCTGAGTGAAAAAGTTGCCCCTTGGGTCTCTTTTATATCTTTCTCTTCTCACCCTGAACCTATGCCCTCTAGTTCTGGACTCCTCCACCCCCAGGGAAAAGACTTTGCTTGTCCGTGCTCCTGATGATTTTGTAAACCTCTGGAAGGTCCGACGCTCCAGGGAAATCGTTCTGGTGCAGGATGGGCCCAGGCTCTGCTGTCACTGCCTCAGACTGTTTATGGGTGTTTGGCTCCTCTGGTTGGGTCAGGGGAGAGTCACTGTCATTTGTTACTTCCTCCGGCCCTCTGATCTTCAGGAGTGTCCAAAGACAACTCGAGTAGAAGTTTCTCGGTGGTGGGACGTGCCTGGTCTTTGTAGAGCACAGCAGGGCAGTACTGTTTCTCCGTAGACGGTCAGTTTGGTCAGCACGCGGGCTCCTCTTCACTCCCAGGCTGACACCCCCCAAACTGTTAAAGACACTTTGGTTGTTTTGATCACACCTCCGTCTCACTGTGAGCGTGGACAGCCTGCTGACATCACTCACGGCTAACAGATTCTCGTCAAGGACTGAAACCTTGAGCTCGAGATAGGGATTTCCTGGAGAAGACTGCGACACTGCAGTTCACAAAAGAACCAAAGTTGTCACTGGCTGGGGACAACTGTATATCCAGTTCCGAACCGGTGCACAGTCAGGAACAAACAGGAAATTAGGGAAGTGCCTCCTTGGAGACTGAGGTCTTTGTCCAGAGTCCTCTCTGACTGAACGCCGTCCCACCCACGTGAGATCTGATTTACCATTCTGCAAGGGCATCCAGGAGATTGACAGAGAAAAACATTCTGAAGAGGATGGACAGACGCACAGTCCCGTTTCGCTCCATCGCCTGACTGGGAATGGGTTCTGGAAACTTGCCGTCATCCAGGATGTGAGCAAGCCTCGGACCTTGAACGTTCCCAGCCGTGGAGGGGACTATCCGAGCACAGCTTCATTTTTCTATTGATCGTTCGAAACCTGTCGTGCCTGCTCGTGTCAAAGATCTAGGTCAGTGCGTGAGGGACCTCGCTGTGTTCTGGACAATTCCCCTGCAGCTCTCTGATTGCAAACACCATCCCAATGACTCCTCACACTGACGCTCTGCTCTGTTCTGCCACCCCGATGGCTCTCCGTGTTTGTTAACCACGTGAGTGAAGGAACATCAAAATTTGCAGCTGGCACCAAGTCAGGTGGGGGGGGTGGGAGCTTACTGGAGGGCAACGATGACGGTGAGTGGGCAAAATGGAGACCTGGCTTGCAAAGTGGGAAAACGGGAGCTACTTCAGTCTCGAGCCGAGGGAGACCGGGGAACTTTCCACATGTTGAGAAACTGGACGCCAACAGAGCCGCGTGTACAAGTCACGTGAGTCCATGAGAACATTTGAATTACACTGGTAGGATTGCCTCCAGGTTTATGAAGAGAGATAGGAATTATCATTTAGCTGGACAGAGTCCTGATGAGACCCTCTCGAGAGCATTTCAGCAGACACCCCAGGAAAGAGAGAATCTCCAGGAAGTGGGTTCCGTGCGGATTCACCAGACTGAAAACAAACTCACAAGGTTGGTTTACGAGGATAGGTTACATCGATGTGGCTTGTTGGGATTCAGAGGTGATCAGCTTGAGGTGGTTAAACTTAACGATGCATTGGGAAGGACACAGAGACACGGATTCCTCTCTGGGAATGACCAGGAGTACTCTGGACACTGCGCTGAGGGAAAGCTGGTGGAGACTTCCACAAGGCTACGGAAAATGGTTGTAGGGATCGAGGGATGTGGACGCGCTGGAGGGGCTGGGACTGGGTTCTTCACAGGTGACACTGGCAGAAAGGTTGTGAGGAACTTTGGGGGAGGTGGGGGAGGGTCGCTGCTCCTTGGGTGTTGCCTGAACTGCTGTGCTCTTCCAGCACCTGGTGTGAGGTCACTTATCAACGAGCCAGTGACGACCGGAGGAAACCCGTTTGTCAACAGGGTGTGGTTAGGAGCTGGCAGGTGTGTCCTGAAATTCTAGACTCAGCCTGGGCTCTTGGATCCTAATACGAAGAGAAACGACGGGCACCAGTGCCAGGGGAACAGGCTGGTGAGAGAGACTTGCTAAATTGTTCTTGTCGGTGTGCAGGTTAGGTGAATTGGCCGTGCTGAATTTCCCACAGTGTTCAGGGATGTGCAGGTTAGGTGCATTAGTCAGGTGTACCTGTGGAGTAATAGATTCGGAGAATGGGTCTGGGTTGGTTACTCTTCAGAGGGTCAATTGGGCCAAAGGGCCTGTTTCCCCACTGTAGTGATTCCAGAGAGCCAGCAGGGGCTTGATGGGGTGAATGGCCTCCTCCTTCTCCTCCACTGTAATTGTTCTGTGATTCAGCTCCAGTATTATTTAAATCTGATCATGCAGGAAGGGAAACCAGGAAACGTGTTTTCCACGTAGGTGAACACCTCTCCTGGACTTCCCGTCAACTTGGGAGCGTTCAGGATTGAGATCAGGAGATTGTTGCAACGAATATGGAACAGAGTGGGTTAAAGCAGCTATGGTTGGATTCCAGGGCGGAGCAGGTTGGAGGGGCTGAATGGCCACACTGTGTTCTATTGCATTGGTGTTGGTGCACAGTGTGTCTTTTCTTCTTTTAAATCTTCTCATTCCTTAAATAGGGAAAGTGTATCCCCCTTGGTGGTGAATGGCTGGAGGCAGACTGAGGGTTAGTGACAGTTCCAGTGACAGTGTAAAAGGGGGCTAGTGGCCACACTTTGTGGTATCCAGGTTATTATGGGCATTGGCTGTGGTCTTGTCTTGGTAAGATGCCTTCACACCGTGCAACTTGCACGTCGCGTGCGTTGCTCTCCATCCTGATCAATCAGTGTCTGTGCTCCCTTTTGTTTTCCCCACAAATTATTTTCATCATGACAGTGACAGGCAGGAGAAAGCCCATGATCGTTTGCCACGTCCCCTTCGGTTAATCAATCCATGCCCAGTCTTGTGTGTCCACCACTCTGTGGGTTCAGTTTTAAATATATGCTCGTGCACTTTTTTGTGTTTCTCGGGCCCTCTCTGTCCGGAAGTTAACTGTGCAGACTTAAGTCTGTCAGACCCCTCCATCTCAGGGAGATATCTGTACACCGACTGGTGTCTCTGAGTCCTCTCTCAGGGAGATATCTGCACACTGGTGTCTGTCAAGCCCCGTCCCCCTCCCTTTCTCAGTGAGATACCTGTAAACTGATTTAATGTCTGTCATTACTCATGGAGATATCAGCACTCTGGGTGGTGTCTCTCAAGTGTCCCCGCCCCGCACAATGAGGTATCTGTACACCGACTGATGCCTGTCAGTCCCCTCTCTGTCTCAGAGCCATTATATGTATGCTGCCTGGTGTCACTCAGATCCCGAACACAGAAATATCTGTACGCTGATTGCTGTCTCGCAGATCTCTCTCTCTCTCTCTGGGGCATATCTGAATGCTGAATGGCTAGTGGTTCTGTGGAATTATGTTGCAGACCTGAAATGTCTCACTCCATCACATCTCGGTGCACAAGAGCTGAGAGCAGCTCAACTTGCACTGTTCAGAGATTCATTTCATCCAAATTGCTTTGGCGACTGTGAGGTTTTTTTTCTGTGAACTCTCTTTGTGCTGCTTTCTCTCTGGCGGTTGTGTGTTGGTCAGTTATTTCTCAACTGCTTGTCCTGTCTGTTCAGGTGTTAGAGCTCTTCAGTTTGTAAATTCCTGTTTCATTACGTTCACCTCAGTCAAATTAAATCCGATGTTTCTTCAAGGTGTGACTGAGTTTAGATGTCCGACAGAATTTTTTTTTACTAACCTACAAATAAAAATGTTCATGCGGCTGAAAAAGCTAAAAATAGCAACTAGTCGCTGTATCATACTGGGTTACAGTACTGGTGGGGACAGGTCTCGTTACTGTATAACACTGGGTTACAGTACTGGTGGGGACAGGTCTGTCACTGTATAACACTAGGTTACAGTACTGGTGGGGACAGGTCTGTCACTGTATAACACTGGGGTACAGTACTGGTGGGGATAGATCTGTTACTGTATAACACTGGGGTACAGTACTGGTGGGGACAGGTCTGTCACTGTATAACACTGGGGTACAGTACTGGTGGGGACAGGTCTGTCACTGTATAACACTGGGGTACAGTACTGGTGGGGATAGATCTGTTACTGTATAACACTGGGGTACAGTACTGGTGGGGACAGGTCTGTCACTGTATAACACTGGGGTACAGTACTGGTGGGGACAGGTCTGTCACTGTATAACACTGGGGTACAGTACGGGTGGGGACGGGTCTGTTACTGTATAACACTGGGGTACAGTACTGGTGGTGACAGGTCTATCCCTGTATAACACTGGGGTACAGTACTGGTGGGGACAGGTCTGTTACTGTATAACACTGGGGTACAGTACAGGTGGGGATGGATTTGTCCCTGTATAACACTGGGGTACAGTACTGGTGGGGGGCAGGTCTATCCCTGTAGAACACTGGGGTACAGTACTGGTGGGGACGGGTCTGTCACTGTATAACACTGGGGTACAGTACTGGTGGGGATGGGTCTGTCACTGTTTAACACTGGGTTACAGTATTGGTGGGGACAGGTCTGTTACTGTATAACACTGGGGTACAGTACAGGTGGGGATGGATTTGTCCCTGTATAACACTGGGGTACAGTACTGGTGGGGGACAGGTCTATCCCTGTATAACACTGGGGTACAGTACTGGTGGGGACGGGTCTGTCACTGTATAACACTGGGGTACAGTACTGGTGGGGACGGGTCTGTCACTGTATAACACTGGGGTACAGTACTGGTGGGGACGGGTCTGTCGCTGTATAACACTGGGGTACAGTACTGGTGGGGACGGGTCTGTCGCTGTATAACACTGGGTTACAGTACTGGTGGGGACGGGTCTGTCGCTGTATAACACTAGGGTACCGTACTGGTGGGGACGGGTCTGTCGCTGTATAACACTGGGGTACAGTACTGGTGGGGACGGGTCTGTCGCTGTATAACACTGGGGTACAGTACTGGTGGGGACGGGTCTGTCGCTGTATAACACTGGGGTACAGTACTGGTGGGGACGGGTCTGTCGCTGTATAACACTGGGGTACAGTACTGGTGGGGACGGGTCTGTCGCTGTATAACACTGGGTTACAGTACTGGTGGGGACAGGTCTGTCGCTGTATAACACTGGGTTACAGTACTGGTGGGGACAGATCTGTCACTGTATAACACTGGGGTACAGTACTGGTGGGGACGGGTCTGTCGCTGTATAACACTGGGGCACAGTACTGGTGGGGACGGGTCTGTCGCTGTATAACACTGGGGTACAGTACTGGTGGGGACAGGTCTGTCGCTGTATAACACTGGGGTACAGTACTGGTGGGGACGGGTCTGTCCCTGTATAACACT
Organism: Chiloscyllium punctatum; assembly: GCF_047496795.1. NCBI lineage: Eukaryota > Metazoa > Chordata > Chondrichthyes > Orectolobiformes > Hemiscylliidae > Chiloscyllium > Chiloscyllium punctatum. Next base: position 70,856,809 of record NC_092756.1, on the reverse strand, counting down.
GGGGTACAGTACTGGTGGTGACAGGTCTGTTACTGTATAACACTGGGGTACAGTACTGGTTGGGGTGGGTCTGTCACTGTATTACATTGGGGTACAGTGCGGGTGGGGGACAGGTCTGCTACTGTATGATTACACTGGGGTGCAGTGACGGTGGGGACGGACCTGTCCCTGTATAACACTGGGGTTCAGTACTGGTGGGGACGGGTCTGTCACTGTATAACACTGGGGTACTGTACTGGTGGGGGCAGCTCTGTTACTGTATAACACTGGGGTACAGTACTGGTGGGGACGGGTCTGCTACTGTATTACATTGGGGTACAGCACTTGTGGGGACAGGTCTGTCACTGTATCACACTGGGTACAGTACCTGTGGGGACGGGTCTGTCACTGTATCACACTGGGGTACAGTACTGGTGGGGACGGGTCTGCTACTGTATTACCTTGGGGTACAGTGCCGGTGGGGGACAGATCTGCTACTGTATTACACTGGGGTACAGTGACGGTGGGGATGGACCTGTCCTTGTATAACACTGGGGTACAGTACTGGTGGGGACGGGTCTATCCCTGTATAACACTGGGGTACAGTACTGGTGGGGACAGGGCTGTCGCTGTATAACACTGGGGTACAGTACTGGTGGGGACAGGTCTGTCCCTGTATAACACTGGGGTACAGTACTGGTGGGGACAGGTCTGTCATTGTATAACACTGGGGTGCAGTACTGGTGGGGGACAGGTCTGTCCCTGTATAACACTGGGGTACAGTACTGGTGGGGGCGGGTCTGTCACTGTATAACACTGGGGTGCAGTACTGGTGGGGACGGGTCTGTCATTGTATAACACAACACTGGGGTGCAGTACTGGTGGGGACAGGTCTGTTACTGTATAACACTGGGGTGCAGTACTGGTGGGGACGGGTCTGTCATTGTATAACACTGGGGTGCAGTACTGGTGGGGACAGGTCTGTCACTGTATTACCTTGGGGTACAGTGCCGGTGGGGGACCGGTCTGCTCCTGTATTACACTGGGGTACAGTGACGGTGGGGATGGACCTGTCCCTGTATAACACTGGGATACTGTACTGGTGGGGACAGGTCTGTCAGTGTATAACACTCGGGTACAGTACTGGTGGGGACAGGTCTGTTACTGTATAACACTGGGGTACAGTACTGGTGGGGAAAGGTCTGTCATTATAACATCGGGGTACTGCACTGTATCACACTGGGGTACAGTTCTGGTGGGGACAGGTCTGTCAGTGTATAACACTGGGGTACAGTTCTGGTGGGGACAGGTCTGCCACTGTATTACACTGGGGTACAGTAGTGGTGTGGACAGGTCTGTCAATGTATAACACTGGGGAACAATACTGGTGGGGACCGGTGAGTCACTGTGTAACACTGGCGTACAGTACTGGTTGGGCAGGTCTGTCGCTGTATAACACTGGGGTATAGTGCCGGTGCGGATGGATCTGTCCTTGTATAACTCTGGGGTACAGTACTGGGAGGGACATTTCTGTCCCTTTTTTACACTGGGGTATAGTACCTGTGGGGACAGGTCTGTTACTGTATAACACTGGGGTACAGTACTGGTATGGACAGGTCTGTCGCTGTATAACACTGGGGTACAGTTCCGGTGGGGACGGGTGAGCCCCATATAACACTGGGGTACAGTACTGGTGGGGACGGGTCTGTCACTGTATAACACTGGGGTAGAGTACTGGTGGGGACAGGTCTGTCACTGTATAACACTGGGGTACAGTACCTGTGGGGACAGGTCTCTTACTGTATAACACTCGGGTAGAGTACTGGTGGGGATGGGTCTGCTACTGTATTACATTGGGGTATAGTACCTGTGAGGACAGGTCTGTTACATGATAACGCTGGGGTACAGTACTGGTGGGGACAGATCTATCCCTGTATAACACTGGGGTACAGTACTGGTGGGGACAGGTCTGTCAGTGTATCACACTGGGGTACAGTACCTGTGGAGACGGGTCTGTCACTGTATCACACTGGGGTACTGTACTGGTGGGGACAGGTCTGTTACTGTATAACACTGGGATAGAGTACTGGTAGGGACGGGTCTGTCACTATAAAACACTGGTGTACAGTACTGGTGGGGACAGGTCTGTCACTGTACAGCACTGGGGTACAGTTCCGGTGGGGACGGGTCTGTCACTGTATAACACTGGGGTACAGTATTGGTGGGGATGGTCTGTCACTGTATAACACTGGGGTACAGTACTGGTGGGGACGGGTCTGTCACTGTATAACACTGGGGTACTGTACTGGTGGGGGCGGCTCTGTTACTGTATAACACTGGGGTACAGTACTGGTTGGGGTGGGTCTGTCACTGTATTACATTGGGGTACAGTGCGGGTGGGGGTCAGGTCTGCTACTGTATGATTACACTGGGGTGCAGTGACGGTGGGGACGGACCTGTTCCTGTATAACACTGGGGTTCAGTACTGGTGGGGACGGGTCTGTCACTGTATAACACTGGGGTACTGTACTGGTGGGGGCAGCTCTGTTACTGTATAACACTGGGGTACAGTACTGGTGGGGACGGGTCTGCTACTGTATTACATTGGGGTACAGCACTTGTGGGGACAGGTCTGTCACTGTATCACACTGGGTACAGTACCTGTGGGGACGGGTCTGTCACTGTATCTCACTGGGGTACAGTACTGGTGGGGACAGGTCTGCTACTGTATTACCTTGGGGTACAGTGCCGGTGGGGGACAGATCTGCTACTGTATTACACTGGGGTACAGTGACGGTGGGGATGGACCTGTCCTTGTATAACACTGGGGTACAGTACTGGTGGGGACGGGTCTATCCCTGTATAACACTGGGGTACAGTACTGGTGGGGACAGGGCTGTCGCTGTATAACACTGGGGTACAGTACTGGTGGGGACAGGTCTGTCCCTGTATAACACTGGGGTACAGTACTGGTGGGGACGGGTCTGTTATTGTATAACACTGGGGTACAGGACTGGTGGGGATAGGTCGGTCACTGTATAACACTGGGGTACAGTACTGGTGGGGACAGGTCTGTCATTGTATAACACTGGGGTGCAGTACTGGTGGGGGACAGGTCTGTCCCTGTATAACACTGGGGTACAGTGACGGTGGGGGCGGGTCTGTCACTGTATAACACTGGGTTACAGTACTGCTGGGGGCGGGTCTGTCACTGTATAACACTGGGGTGCAGTACTGGTGGGGGACAGGTCTGTCCCTGTATAACACTGGGGTGCAGTACTGTTGGGGACGGGTCTGTCATTGTATAACACTGGGGTGCAGTACTGGTGGAGACGGGTCTGTCATTGTATAACACTGGGGTGCAGTACTGGTGGGGACAGGTCTGTCACTGTATTACCTTGGGGTACAGTGCCGGTGGGGGACCGGTCTGCTCCTGTATTACACTGGGGTACAGTGACGGTGGGGATGGACCTGTCCCTGTATAACACTGGGATACTGTACTGGTGGGGACAGGTCTGTCAGTGTATAACACTCGGGTACAGTACTGGTGGGGACAGGTCTGTTACTGTATACCACTGGGGAACAATACTGGTGGGGACCGGTGAGTCACTGTGTAACACTGGCGTACAGTACTGGTTGGGCAGGTCTGTCACTGTATCACACTGGGGAATAGTGCCGGTGCGGATGGATCTGTCCTTGTATAACTCTGGGTTACAGTACTGGGAGGGACATTTCTGTCCCTTTTTTACACTGGGGTACAGTACCTGTGGGGACAGGTCTGTTACTGTATAACACTGGGGTACAGTACTGGTATGGACAGGTCTGTCGCTGTATAACACTGGGGTACAGTTCCGGTGGGGACGGGTGAGCCCCATATAACACTGGGGTACAGTACTGGTGGGGACGGGTCTGTCCCTGCATAACACTGGGGTACAGTACTGGTGGGGACAGGTCTGTCTGTATAACACTGGGGTACAGTACTGGTGGGGACAGGTCTGTCCCTGTATAACACTGGGGTACAGTACTGGTGGGGACCGGTCTGTCTGTATAACACTGGGGTACAGTACTGGTGGGGACAGGTCTGTTACTGTGTAACACTGGGACCCCACCTGACCTGCAGCGCTTTTCAAGCATCACATTTTCAGCTGCTGTACAATACTGGTGGTACAGTAATGTTGAGGGCAGGTCTGTCGCTGTATAACAGCGGGGTACAGTACTGGTAGGGACAGGTCTGTCTGTATAACACTGCGGTACAGTACTGGTGGGGACAGGTCTGTCCCTGTATAACACTGGGGTACAGTACTGGTGGGGACGGATCTATCCCTGTATAACACTGGGGTACAGTACCTGTGGAGACGGGTCTGTTACTGTATAACACTGGGGTACAGTACTGGTGGTGACAGGTCTATCCCTGTATAACACTGGGGTACAGTACTGGTGGGGACAGGTTTGTCCCTGTATAACACGGGTGCAGTACTGCGGGGGACAGGTGTGTTACTGTATAACACTGGGATAGAGTACTGGTAGGGACGGGTCTGTCACTATAAAACACTGCTACTGTATTACATTGCGGTACAGTGCTGGTGGGGGACAGTTCTGCTACTGTATTACACTGGGGTACAGTGACGGTCGGGACAGACCTGTCCCTGTATAACACTGGGGTGCAGTATTGGTGGGGGCGGGTCTGTCACTGTATAACACTGGGGTACAGTACTGGTGTTGACAGGTCTGTCACTGTATAACACTGGGGTACAGTACTGGTGGTGACAGGTCTATCCCTGTATAACACTGGGGTACAGTACTGGTGGGGACAGGTTTGTCCCTGTATAACACGGGTGCAGTACTGCGGGGGACAGGTGTGTTACTGTATAACACTGGGATAGAGTACTGGTAGGGACGGGTCTGTCACTATAAAACACTGCTACTGTATTACATTGCGGTACAGTGCTGGTGGGGGACAGTTCTGCTACTGTATTACACTGGGGTACAGTGACGGTCGGGACAGACCTGTCCCTGTATAACACTGGGGTGCAGTATTGGTGGGGGCGGGTCTGTCACTGTATAACACTGGGGTACAGTACTGGTGGGGACAGGTCTGTCACTGTATAACACTGGGGTACAGTACTGGTGGGGACAGGTCTGTCACTGTATAACACTGGGGTACAGTACTGGTGGGGACAGGTCTGTCACTGTATAACACTGCGGTACAGTACTAGTGGGGACAGGTCTGTCACTGTATAACACTGGGGTACAGTACCTGTGGGGACAGGTCTCTTACTGTATAACACTGGGATAGAGTACTGGTGGGGATGGGTCTGCTACTGTATTACATTGGGGTATAGTACCTGTGAGGACAGGTCTGTTACATGATAACACTGGGGTACAGTACTGGTGGGGACAGATCTATCCCTGTATAACACTGGGGTACAGTACTGGTGGGGACAGGTCTGTCAGTGTATCACACTGGGGTACAGTACCTGTGGAGACGGGTCTGTCACTGTATCACACTGGGGTACTGTACTGGTGGGGACAGGTCTGTTACTGTATAACACTGGGATAGAGTACTGGTGGGGACGGGTCTGTCACAATAAAACACTGGTGTACAGTACTGGTGGGGACAGGTCTGTCACTGTACAGCACTGGGGTACAGTTACGGTGGGGACGGGTCCGTCACTGTATAACACTGGGGTACAGTATTGGTGGGGATGGTCTGTCACTGTATCACACTGGGGTACAGTACTGGTGGGGATAGTCTGTCCCTGTATAACACTGGGGTACAGTACTGGTGGGGACAGGTCTGTCACTGTATAACATTGGGGTACAGTAGCTGTGGGGACGGGTCTGTCACTCTGTAACACTGGTGTACAGTACTAGTGGGGACAGGTCTGTTACTGTATAACACTGGTGCACAGTACTAGTGGGGACAGGTCTGTCTCTGTATAACACTCGGGTACAGTACTGGTGGGGACGGGTCTGTTACTGTATTACATTGGGGTACAGCGACGGTGGGGACGGACCTGTCCCTGTATAACACTGGGGTACAGTTCCGGTGGGGACGGGTCTGTCAGTGTATCACACTGGGTACTGTACTGGTCAGGACAGGTCTGTCACTGTATAACACTGGCGTACTGTAGCTGTGGGACAGGACTGTCACTCTGTAACACTGGGATACAGTACAGCTTGGGACTGGTCTGTTACTGTATAACACTGGCGTACAGTACTGGTTGGGCAGGTCTGTCACTGTATATAACTGGGGTACAGTGCTGGTTGGGCAGGTCTGTCACTGTGTAGTACTGGGGTACAGTACTGGTGGGGACAGGTCTGTCACTGTATAGTACTGGGGTACAGTACTGGTTGGGCAGGTCTGTTACTGTATAGTACTGGGGTACAGTACTGGTGGGGACGGGTCTGTCCCTGTATTACACTGGGGTACAGTACCTGTGGGACAGGTCTGTTAAGCGATAACACTGGGGTACAGTACTGCTGGGACTGATCTGTCCCTGTATGACACTGGTGTACAATACTGATGGGGAAAGGTCTGTCACTGTATAACATTGAGGTACTGTACTGGTGGGGATAGGTCTGTCACTGTATAACACTGGGGTACAGTACTGGTGGGGGCGGGTCTGTCACTGTATAACACTGGGGTGTACTGGCCAGGACCGGTCTGTCACTGTAAAACACTGGGGTGCAGTACTGGTGGGGACAGGTCTGTCACTGTATTACACTGGGTTAGAGTACTGTTGGGGACAGGTCTCTTACTTTATAACGCTCGGGTACAGTGCTGGTGGGGATGGGTCTGCTACTGTATTACACTGGGGTACAGTACCTGTGAGGACAGGTCTGTCACTGTATTACACTGGGGTACAGTACTGGTTGGGACCGGTCTGTTACTGTATAACACTGGGGTACAGTACCTGTGGAGACGGGTCTGTCACTGTATCACACTGGGGTAAAGTACTGGTGGGGATGGTCTGTCCCTGTATAACACTGGGGTACAGTACTGGTGGGGACAGGTCTGTCTCTGTATAACACTCGGGTGCAGTACTGGTGGGGACGGGTGTGCTACTGTATTACATTGGGGTACAGTTCCGGTGGGGACGGGTCTGTCAGTGTATCACACTGGGGTACAGTACTGGTCTTGACAGGTCTGTCACTGTATAACCCTGGGGTACAGTAGCTGTGGGACAGGTCCATCACTCTGTGACACTGGGATACAGTACTGGTTGGGACTGGTCTGTTACTGTATAACACTGGGGTACAGTACTGGTAGGGACCGTTGAGTCACTGTGTAACACTGGCGTACAGTACTGGTTGGGTAGGTCTGTCACTATATAATTCTGTGGTACAGTACTGGTGGGGACAGGTCAGACACTGTATCACACTGGGGTACAGTACTGGTGGGGACAGGTCTGTCCCTGTATGACACTGGGGTACAGTACTGGTGGGGATGGGTCTGCTACTGTATTGCATTGGGGTATAGTACCTGTGAGGACAGGTCTGTTACATGATAATACTGGGGTACAGTACTGGTGGGGACAGATCTATCCCTGTATAACACTGGGGTACAGTACTGGTGGGGACAGGTCTGTCACTGTACAGCACTGGGGTACAGTTCCGGTGGGGACGGGTCTGTCACTGTATAACACTGGGGTACAGTACTGGTGGGGATGGTCTGTCACTGTATCACACTGGGGTACAGTACTGGTGGGGACAGGTCTGTCACTGTATAACATTGGGGTACAGTAGCTGTGGGACCGGTGTGTCACTCTGTAACACTGGGTACAGTTCCGGTGGGGAAGGGTCTGTCCCTGTATAACACTGGGGTACAGTACTGGTGGGGACAGGTCTGTCCCTGTATAATACTGGGGTACAGTACTGGTGGGGACAGGTCTGTCACTGTATAACACTGGGGTGTACAGTAGCTGTGGGACAGGTCTGTCACTGTATCGCACTGTGTTACAGTACTGGTGGGGACCGGTCTGTTACTGTATACCACTGGGGTACAGTAGTGGTGTGGACAGGTCTGTCACTGTATAACTCTGGGGTACAATACTGGTGGGGAACGGTGAGTCACTGTGTAACACTGGCGTACAGTACTGGTTGGGCAGGTCTGTCACTGTATAATACTGGGGTACAGTACTGGTGGTGACAGGTCTGTCCCTGTGTTACACTGGGGTACCGTACTGGTGATTACAGATCTGTGACTGTATAATACTGGGGTACAGTACTGGTGGGGGCAGGTCTGTTACTATCACACTGGGGTACAGTGCCGGTGGGGACGGATCTGTCCCTGTATAATACTGAGGTACAGTACATGTGGGGACAGGTCTGTCAGTGTATAACACTGGGGTACTGTACTGGTGGGGACAGGTCTGCCACTGTATAACACTGGGGTACAGTCCCTGTGGGGACTGGTCTGTCACTGTATTACACTGGGGTACAGTCCCTGTGGGGACGGGTCTGTCACTGTGTAACACTGGGGTACAGTACTGTTGGGGACAGGTCTGTCACTGTATAACACTGGGGTACAGTACTGGTGGGGACAGGTCTGTCACTGTACAGCACTGGGGTACAGTTACGGTGGGGACGGGTCCGTCACTGTATAACACTGGGGTACAGTATTGGTGGGGATGGTCTGTCACTGTATCACACTGGGGTACAGTACTGGTGGGGATAGTCTGTCCCTGTATAACACTGGGGTACAGTACTGGTGGGGACAGGTCTGTCACTGTATAACATTGGGGTACAGTAGCTGTGGGGACGGGTCTGTCACTCTGTAACACTGGTGTACAGTACTAGTGGGGACAGGTCTGTTACTGTATAACACTGGTGCACAGTACTAGTGGGGACAGGTCTGTCTCTGTATAACACTCGGGTACAGTACTGGTGGGGACGGGTCTGTTACTGTATTACATTGGGGTACAGCGACGGTGGGGACGGACCTGTCCCTGTATAACACTGGGGTACAGTTCCGGTGGGGACGGGTCTGTCAGTGTATCACACTGGGTACTGTACTGGTCAGGACAGGTCTGTCACTGTATAACACTGGCGTACTGTAGCTGTGGGACAGGACTGTCACTCTGTAACACTGGGATACAGTACAGCTTGGGACTGGTCTGTTACTGTATAACACTGGCGTACAGTACTGGTTGGGCAGGTCTGTCACTGTATATAACTGGGGTACAGTGCTGGTTGGGCAGGTCTGTCACTGTGTAGTACTGGGGTACAGTACTGGTGGGGACAGGTCTGTCACTGTATAGTACTGGGGTACAGTACTGGTTGGGCAGGTCTGTCACTGTATAGTACTGGGGTACAGTACTGGTGGGGACAGGTCTGTTACTGTATTACACTGGGGTACAGTACTGGTGGGGACAGGTCTGTTACTGTATTACACTGGGGTACAGTACTGGTGGGGACGGGTCTGTCCCTGTATTACACTGGGGTACAGTACTGGTGGGGACGGGTCTGTCCCTGTATTACACTGGGATACAGTACTGGTGGGACTGATCTGTCCCTGTATGACACTGGTGTACAATACTGATGGGGAAAGGTCTGTCACTGTATAACATTGAGGTACTGTACTGGTGGGGATAGGTCTGTCACTGTATAACACTGGGGTACAGTACTGGTGGGGGCGGGTCTGTCACTGTATAACACTGGGGTACTGTACTGGCCAGGACCGGTCTGTCACTGTAAAACACTGGGGTGCAGTACTGGTGGGGACAGGTCTGTCACTGTATTACACTGGGTTAGAGTACTGTTGGGGACAGGTCTCTTACTGTATAACGCTCGGGTACAGTGCTGGTGGGGATGGGTCTGCTACTGTATTACACTGGGGTACAGTACCTGTGAGGACAGGTCTGTCACTGTATTACACTGGGGTACAGTACTGGTTGGGACCGGTCTGTTACTGTATAACACTGGGGTACAGTACCTGTGGAGACGGGTCTGTCACTGTATCACACTGGGGTAAAGTACTGGTGGGGATGGTCTGTCCCTGTATAACACTGGGGTACAGTACTGGTGGGGACAGGTCTGTCTCTGTATAACACTCGGGTGCAGTACTGGTGGGGACGGGTGTGCTACTGTATTACATTGGGGTACAGTTCCGGTGGGGACGGGTCTGTCAGTGTATCACACTGGGGTACAGTACTGGTCTTGACAGGTCTGTCACTGTATAACCCTGGGGTACAGTAGCTGTGGGACAGGTCCATCACTCTGTGACACTGGGATACAGTACTGGTTGGGACTGGTCTGTTACTGTATAACACTGGGGTACAGTACTGGTAGGGACCGTTGAGTCACTGTGTAACACTGGCGTACAGTACTGGTTGGGTAGGTCTGTCACTATATAATTCTGTGGTACAGTACTGGTGGGGACAGGTCAGACACTGTATCACACTGGGGTACAGTACTGGTGGGGACAGGTCTGTCCCTGTATGACACTGGGGTACAGTACTGGTGGGGATGGGTCTGCTACTGTATTGCATTGGGGTATAGTACCTGTGAGGACAGGTCTGTTACATGATAATACTGGGGTACAGTACTGGTGGGGACAGATCTATCCCTGTATAACACTGGGGTACAGTACTGGTGGGGACAGGTCTGTCACTGTACAGCACTGGGGTACAGTTCCGGTGGGGACGGGTCTGTCACTGTATAACACTGGGGTACAGTACTGGTGGGGATGGTCTGTCACTGTATCACACTGGGGTGCAGTACTGGTGGGGACAGGTCTGTCACTGTATAACATTGGGGTACAGTAGCTGTGGGACCGGTGTGTCACTCTGTAACACTGGGTACAGTTCCGGTGGGGAAGGGTCTGTCCCTGTATAACACTGGGGTACAGTACTGGTGGGGACAGGTCTGTCCCTGTATAATACTGGGGTACAGTACTGGTGGGGACAGGTCTGTCACTGTATAACACTGGGGTGTACAGTAGCTGTGGGACAGGTCTGTCACTGTATCGCACTGTGTTACAGTACTGGTGGGGACCGGTCTGTTACTGTATACCACTGGGGTACAGTAGTGGTGTGGACAGGTCTGTCACTGTATAACTCTGGGGTACAATACTGGTGGGGAACGGTGAGTCACTGTGTAACACTGGCGTACAGTACTGGTTGGGCAGGTCTGTCACTGTATAATACTGGGGTACAGTACTGGTGGTGACAGGTCTGTCCCTGTGTTACACTGGGGTACCGTACTGGTGATTACAGATCTGTGACTGTATAACACTGGGGTACAGTACTGGTGGGGGCAGGTCTGTTACTATCACACTGGGGTACAGTGCCGGTGGGGACGGATCTGTCCCTGTATAATACTGAGGTACAGTACATGTGGGGACAGGTCTGTCAGTGTATAACACTGGGGTACTGTACTGGTGGGGACAGGTCTGCCACTGTATAACACTGGGGTACAGTCCCTGTGGGGACTGGTCTGTCACTGTATTACACTGGGGTACAGTCCCTGTGGGGACGGGTCTGTCACTGTATAACACTGGGGTACAGTACTGTTGGGGACAGGTCTGTCACTGTATAACACTGGGGTACAGTACTGGTGGGGACAGGTCTGTCACTGTATAACACTGGGGTACAGTACTGGTGGGGACAGGTCTGTCACCGTATAACACTGGGGTACGGTACTGGTGGGGACAGGTCTGTCAGTGTATAACACTGGGGTACAGTACTGGTGGGGACAGGTCTGTCACTGTATAACACTGGGGTACGGTACTGGTGGGGACAGGTCTGTCAGTGTATAACACTGGGGTACAGTACTGGTGGGCACAGGTCTGTCACTGTATAACACTGGGGTACGGTACTGGTGGGGACAGGTCTGTCAGTGTATAACACTGGGGTACAGTACTGGTGGGGACAGGTCGGTCACTGTATAACACTGGGGTACAGTACTGGTGGGGACAGGTCTGTCAGTGTATAACACTGGGGTACAGTACTGGTGGGGACAGGTCTGTTACTGTATAACACTGGGGTACAGTACCTGTGGGGACGGGTCTGTATAACACTGTGTTACAGTACTGGTCAGGAGAGGCCTGTCAGTGTATAACACTGGGGTACAGTACTGGTGGGGACAGGTTTGTCAGTGTATAACACTGGGGTACAGTACTGGTGGGGACAGGTCTGTCACTGTGTAACACTGGGGTACAGTACCTGTGGGACAGGTCTGTCACTCTGTAACACTGGGGTGCAGTACTGGTGGGGACCGGTCTATTACAGTATAACACTGGGGTAGAGTACTGGTAGGGGCGGGTCTGTCGCTGTATCACACAGGGGTACAGTACTGGTGGGGATAGGTCACTTACTGTATAACACTCGGGTACTGTACTGGTGGGAACGGGTCTGTCACTGTATAACACTGGGGTACGGTACTGGTGGGGACAGGTCTGTCAGTGTATAACACTGGGGTACAGTACTGGTGGGGACAGGTCGGTCACTGTATAACACTGGGGTACAGTACTGGTGGGGACGGGTCGGTCACTGTATAACACTGGGGTATAGTACTGGTGGGGACAGGTCTGTCAGTGTATAACACTGGGGTACAGTACTGGTGGTTACAGGTCTGTCACTGTATAACACTGGGGTACAGTGCTGGTGGGGATGGGTCTGTCACTGTATAACACTGGGGTACAGTACTGGTGGGGACCGGTCTGTTATTGTATACCACTGGAGTACAGTACTGGTGGGGACCGGTCTGTTACTGTATAACACTGGGGTACAGTACTGGTGGGAACGGGTCTGTCACTGTACAACACTGGGGTACAGTACTGGTGGGGACAGGTCTGTCTGTATAACGCTGGGGTACAGTACTGGTGGGGACAGGTCTGTCCCTGTGTAACACTGGGGTACAGTACTGGTGGTGACAGGTCTGTCCCTGTATAACACTGGGGTACAGTACTGGTGGTGACAGGTCTGTCCCTGTATTACACTGGGGTACAGTACTGGTGGTGACAGGTCTGTCACTGTATCACACTGGGGTATAGTACTGGTGGGGACAGGTCTGTCCCTGTATAACACTGGGGTACAGTACCTGTGGAGACGGGTCTGTCACTGTATCACACTGGGGTACAGTTCCGGTGGGGAGGGGTCTGTCACTGTATTACACTGGGGTACAGTACTGGTGGGGACAGGTCTGTCACTGTATTACACTGGGGTACAGTTCTGGTGGGGGACAGGTCTGCTACTGTATTACACTGGGGTACAGTGACGTTGGGGACGGGTCTGCTACTGTATTACATTGGGGTACAGTACTGGTGGGGACTGGTCTGTCAGTGTATAGCACTCGGGTACAGTACTGGTGGGGACAGGTCTGTCGTTGTATAACACTCGGGTACAGTACTGGTGGGGACAGGTCTGTTACTGTATAACACTGGGGTACAGTACTGGTGGGGGACAGGTCTGCTACTGTATTACACTGGGGTACAGTGACGGTGGGGACGGGTCTGCTACTGTATTACATCGGGGTACAGTACTGGTGGGGACTGGTCTATCCCTGTATAACACTGGGGTACAGTACTGGTGGGTGCAGGTCTGTTACTGTTTAACATTAGGGTACAGTACTGGTGGGGACAGGTCTGTCACTGTATAACACTGGGGTACAGTACTGGTGGGGGACAGGTCTGTTACTGTATAACATTGGGGTACAGTACTGGTGGGGACGGGTCTGTCCCTGTATAACTCTGGGGTACAGTTGCTGTGGGACAGGTCTGCCACTGTATAACACTGGGGTACAGTAGCTGTGGGGACGGGTCTATCACTCTGGAATACTGGTGTACAGTACTAGTGGGGACCGGTCTGTTACTGTATACCACTGGGGTATAGTAGTGGTGTGGACAGGTCTGTCCCTGTATAACACTGGGGTACATTACTGGTGGGGACAGGTCTGTCACTGTATAACACTGGGGTACAGTACTGGTGGGGACCGGTCTGTCCCTGTATAACACTGGGGCACAGTACTGGTGGGGACAGGTCTGTCGCTGTATAACACTGGGGTACAGTACTGGTAGGGACGGGTCTGTCCCTGTATAACACTGGGGAACAGTACTGGTGGGGACGGGTTTGTCACTGTATAACACTGGGGTACAGTACTGGTAGGGACCCGTCTGTCACTGTGTCACACTGGGGTACAGTACTGGTGGGGACTGGTCTGTTACTGTATAACACTGGGGTACAGTACTGTTGGGGACAGGTCTGTCACTGTATAACACTGGGGTACAGTACTGATGGGGACAGGTCTGTCACTGTATAACACGGGTACAGTAGTGGAAGGGGACAGGTCTGTCCCTGTATAACTCTGGGGTACAGTACTGGTGGGGATGGTCTGTCCCTGTATAACACTGGGGTACAGTACTGGTGGGGACAGGTCTGTCTGTATAACACTGGGGTACAGTACTAGTGGGGACAGGTCTGTGACTGTATAACACTGGGGTACAGTACTGGTGGGGACAGGTCTGTCACTGTGTAACACTGGGGTACAGTAGCTGTAGGACAGATCTGTCACTCTGTAACACTGGGGTACAGTACTGGTGGGGACCGGTCTGTTACTGTATAACACTGGGGTACAGTACTGGTGGGGACCGGTCTGTTACTGCATACCACTGGGGTACAGTAGTGGTGTGGACAGGTCTGTCACTGTATAACACTGGGGTACAGTACTGGTAGGGACGGGTCTGTCCCTGTATAACACTGGGGAACAGTACTGGTGGGGACGGGTTTGTCACTGTATAACACTGGGGTACAGTACTGGTAGGGACCCGTCTGTCACTGTGTCACACTGGGGTACAGTACTGGTGGGGACTGGTCTGTTACTGTATAACACTGGGGTACAGTACTGTTGGGGACAGGTCTGTCACTGTATAACACTGGGGTACAGTACTGATGGGGACAGGTCTGTCACTGTATAACACGGGTACAGTAGTGGAAGGGGACAGGTCTGTCCCTGTATAACTCTGGGGTACAGTACTGTTGGGGACAGGTCTGTCCCTGTATAACACTGGGGTACAGTACTGGTGGGGATGGTCTGTCCCTGTATAACACTGGGGTACAGTACTGGTGGGGACAGGTCTGTCTGTATAACACTGGGGTACAGTACTAGTGGGGACAGGTCTGTGACTGTATAACACTGGGGTACAGTACTGGTGGCGACAGGTCTGTCACTGTGTAACACTGGGGTACAGTAGCTGTAGGACAGATCTGTCACTCTGTAACACTGGGGTACAGTACTGGTGGGGACCGGTCTGTTACTGTATAACACTGGGGTACAGTACTGGTGGGGACCGGTCTGTTACTGCATACCACTGGGGTACAGTAGTGGTGTGGACAGGTCTGTCACTGTATAACACTGGGGTACAGTACTGGTTGGGCAGGTCTGTCACTGTATCACACTGGGGTATAGTGCCGGTGCGGATGGATCTGTCCCTTTATAACACTGGGGTACAGTGCTGGTGGGGACGGGTCTGTCACTGTATAACACTGGGGTACCGTACTGGTAGGGGACAGGTCTGTCTCTGTATAACTCTGGGGTACAGTACTGTTGGGGACAGGTCTGTCCCTGTATAACACTGGGGTACAGTACTGGTGGGGATGGTCTGTCCCTGTATAACACTGGGGTACAGTACTGGTGGGGACAGGTCTGTCTGTATAACACTGGGGTACAGTACTGGTGGTGACAGGTCTGTCACTGTATAACACTGGGGTACACTGCTGGTGGGGATGGATCTGTCCCTGTATAACACTGGGGTACAGTACTGGTGGGGACA
The DNA here is from genome assembly GCF_047496795.1 of Chiloscyllium punctatum. Taxonomy (NCBI): domain Eukaryota; kingdom Metazoa; phylum Chordata; class Chondrichthyes; order Orectolobiformes; family Hemiscylliidae; genus Chiloscyllium; species Chiloscyllium punctatum. The sequence continues at coordinate 70,841,058 of NC_092756.1, read as the reverse complement.
GGTCTGTCACTGTGTAACACTGGGGTACAGTCGCTGTAGGACAGATCTGTCACTCTGTAACACTGGGGTACAGTACTGGTGGGGACCGGTCTGTTACTGTATACCACTGGGGTACAGTACTGGTGGGGACAGGTCTGTCAATGTATAACACTGGGGAACAATACTGGTGGGGACCGGTGTGTCACTGTGTAACACTGGTGTACAGTACTGGTTGGGCAGGTCTGTCACTGTATCACACTGGGGTATAGTGCTGGTGGGGACGGGTCTGTCACTGTATAACACTGGGGTACAGTACTGGTAGGGGACAGGTCTGTCCCTGTATAACTCTGGGGTACAGTACTGGTGGGGACAGGTCTGTTACTGTGTAACACTGGGACCCCAACTGACCTGCAGCGCTTTTCGAGCAGCACATTTTCAGCTGCTGTACAATACTGGTGGTACAGTAATGTTGAGGGCAGGTCTGTCGCTGTATAACACTGGGGTACAGTACTGGTGGGGACCGGTCTGTCTCTGTATAACACTGGGGTGCAGTTCTTGTGGGGACGGGTCTGTCACTGTCTCACACTGGGGTACAGTACTGGTGGGGACAGGTCTGTCACTATCACACTGTGGTACAGTAATGGTGGGGATAGGTCTCTTACTGCATAACACTCGGGTACTGTACTGGTGGGGACAGGTCTGTCACCGTATAACACTGGGGTACAGTACTGGTGGGGACAGGTCTGTCCCTGTATAACACTGGGGTACAGTGCTGGTGCGGACGGGTCTGTCCCTGTTTAACACTGGGGTACAGTACTGGTGGGGACGGGTCTGTCCCTGTATAACACTGGGGTACAGTACTGGTGGGGACAGGTCTGTGACTGTATAACACTGGCGTACAGTACTAGTGGGGACAGGTCTGTGACTGTATAACACTGGGGTACAGTACTGGTGGGGACAGGTGTGTGACTGTATAACACTGGCGTACAGTACTGGTGGGGACAGGTCTGTGACTGTATAACACTGGGGTACAGTACTGGTGGGGACGGGTCTGTCACTGTATAACACTGGGGTACAGTACTGGTGGGGACAGGTCTGTCTGTATAACACTGGGGTACAGTACTAGTGGGGACAGGTCTGTGACTGTATAACACTGGGGTACAGTACTGGTGGTGACAGGTCTGTCACTGTATCACAATGGGGTACAGTACTGGTGGGGACAGGTCTGTCACTGTATAACACTGGGGTACAGTATTGGTAGGGACCCGTCTGTCTCTGTGTAACATTGGGGTACAGTACTGTTGGGGACCGGTCTGTCACTGTATAACACTGGGGTAAAGTACTGGTAGGGACAGGTCTGTCCCTGTATAACTCTGGGGTACAGTTGCTGTGGGGCAGGTCTGCCACTGTATAACACTGGGGTACAGTAGCTGTGGGGACGGGTCTGTCCCTGTATAACGCTGGGGTACAGTACCTGTGGGGACGGGTCTGGCCCTGTATAACGCTGGGGTACAGTACCTGTGGGGACGGGTCTGGCCCTGTATAACACTGGGGTACAGTACCTGTGGGGACGGGTCTGTCACTCTGTAACATTGGTGTACAGTACTAGTGGGGACCGGTCTCTTACTGTATACCACTGGGGTACAGTAGTGGTGTGGACAGGTCTGTCACTGTATAACACTGGGGTACAGTACTGGTGGGGACTGGTGAGTCACTGTGTAACACTGGGGTACAGTACTGGTGGGGACTGGTCTGTTACTGTATAACACTGGGGTACAGTACTGTTGGGGACAGGACTGTCACTGTGTAACACTGGGGTACAGTACTGTTGGGGACAGGTCTGTCACTGTATAACACTGGGGTACAGTACTGGTGGTGACGGGTCTGTCACTGTATAACACTGGGGTACAGTACTGGTGGGGACAGGTCTGTCACTGTATAACACTGGGGTACAGTACTGGTGGGGACGGGTCTGTCACTGTATAACACTGCGGTACAGTACTGGTGGGGACAGGTCTGTCACTGTTTCACACTGGGGTACAGTACTGTTGGGGACTGGTCTGTTACTGTATAACACTGGGGTACAGTACTGTTGGGGACAGGTCTGTCACTGTATAACACTGGGGTACAGTACTGGTGGGGACGGGTCTGTCACTGTATAACACTGGGGTGCAGTACAGGTGGGGACAGGTTTGTTACTGTATAGCACTGGGGTACAGTACTGGTGGGGACAGGTGTGTCCCTGTATATCACTGGGGTACTGTACTGGTGGGGTCAGGTCTGTCTCTGTATATCACTGGGGTACAGTGCTGGTGGGGAAAGGTCAGTCACTATATAACACTGGGTTACAGTGTTGGTGGGGACAGGTCTGTCACTGTATAACACTGGGGTACAGGACTGGTGTGGACAGGTCTGTCACTGTATAACACTGGGGTACAGGACTGGTGTGGACAGGTCTGTCACTGTATCACACTGGGGTACAGGACTGGTGTGGACAGGTCTGTCACTGTATCACACTGGGGTACAGTACTGGTGGGGACAGGTCTGTCCCTGTATAACACTGGGGTACAGTACTGGTGGGGACCGGTCTATTACTGTATAACACTGGGGAACAGTACTGGTGGGGACAGGTCTGTTACCGTATAACACTGGGGTACAGTAATGGTTGGGACAGATCTGTCACTATATAACACTGGGGAACAGTACTGGTGGGGACAGGTCTATTACTGTATAACACTGGGGTACAGTAATGGTGGGGACAGGTCTGTCGCAGTATAACACTGGGGTACTGTACTGGTGGGGACAGGTCTGTCACTGTATAACACTGGGGTACAGTACTGGTGGTGACAGGTCTGTCACTGTATCACACTGGGGTACAGTACTGGTGGGGACAGGTCTGTCCCTGTATAACACTGGGGTACAGTACTGGTGGGGACAGGTCTGTCACTGTATAACGCTGGGGTACAGTACTGGTGGGGGACAGGTCTATCAGTGTATAACACTGGGGTACAGTACTGGTGGGGATAGATCTGTCACTGTATATCATTGGGGTACAGTACTGGTGGGGACAGGTCTGTCACTGCATAACACTGGCGTACAGTAATGGTGGGACAGGTCTGTCTCTGTATAACTCTGGGGTACAGTTGCTGTGGGACAGGTCTGCCACTGTATAACACTGGGGTACAGTAGCTGTGGGGACGGGTCTGTCACTCTGTAACACAGGTGTACAGTACTAGTGGGGACCGGTCTGTTACTGTATACCACTGGGGTACAATACTGGTGGGGACAGGTCTGTCACTGTATAACACTGGGGTACAGTACTGGTGGGGACGGGTCTGTCACTGTATAACACTGGGGTACAGTACTGGTGGGGACGGGTCTGTCACTGTATAACACTGGGGTACAATATTGGTAGGGACCCGTCTGTCACTGTGTCACACTGGGGTATAGTACTGGTGGGGACTGGTCTGTTACTGTATAACACTGGGGTACAGTACTGTTGGGGACAGGTCTGTCACTCTATAGCCCTGGGGTACAGTATTAGTAGGGATCGGTCTGTCTCTGTGTAACATTGGGGTACAGTACTGTTGGGGACCGGTCTGTTATTGTATAACACTGGGGTACAGTACTGGTGGGGCAGGTCTGTCACTGTATAACACTGGGGTACAGTACTGATGGGGACAGGTCTGTCAGTGTATAACACTGGGGTACAGTAGTGGTGGGTACAGTAGTGGTGGGGACAGGTCTGTCACTGTGTAACACTGGCGTACAGTACTGGTGGGGACAGGTCTGTCACTGCATAACACTGGGGTATAGTGCTGGTGGGGACGGGTCTGTCACTGTATAACACTGGGGTAAAGTACTGGTAGGGACAGGTCTGTCCCTGTATAACTCTGGGGTACAGTAGCTGTGGGGACGGGTCTGTCCCTGTATAACGCTGGGGTACAGTACCTGTGGGGACGGGTCTGGCCCTGTATAACGCTGGGGTACAGTACCTGTGGGGACGGGTCTGTCAGTGTATAACACTGGGGTACAGTAGTGGTGGGTACAGTAGTGGTGGGGACAGGTCTGTCACTGTGTAACACTGGCGTACAGTACTGGTGGGGACAGGTCTGTCCCTGTATAACTCTGGGGTACAGTAGCTGTGGGGACGGGTCTGTCCCTGTATAACGCTGGGGTACAGTACCTGTGGGGACGGGTCTGGCCCTGTATAACACTGGGGTACAGTACTGATGGGGACAGGTCTGTCAGTGTATAACACTGGGGTACAGTAGTGGTGGGTACAGTAGTGGTGGGGACAGGTCTGTCACTGTGTAACACTGGCGTACAGTACTGGTGGGGACAGGTCTGTCACTGCATAACACTGGGGTATAGTGCTGGTGGGGACGGGTCTGTCACTGTATAACACTGGGGTAAAGTACTGGTAGGGACAGGTCTGTCCCTGTATAACTCTGGGGTACAGTAGCTGTGGGGACGGGTCTGTCCCTGTATAACGCTGGGGTACAGTACCTGTGGGGACGGGTCTGGCCCTGTATAACGCTGGGGTACAGTACCTGTGGGGACGGGTCTGGCCCTGTATAACACTGGGGTACAGTACCTGTGGGGACGGGTCTGTCACTCTGTAACATTGGTGTACAGTACTAGTGGGGACCGGTCTGTTACTGTACACCACTGGGGTACAGTAGTGGTGTGGACAGGTCTGTCACTGTATAACACTGGGGTACAGTACTGGTGGGGACCGGTGAGTCACTGTGTAACACTGGGGTACAGTACTGGTGGGGACTGGTCTGTTACTGTATAACACTGGGGTACAGTACTGTTGGGGACAGGACTGTCACTGTATAACACTGGGGTACAGTACTGTTGGGGACAGGTCTGTCACTGTGTAACACTGGGGTACAGTACTGGTGGTGACGGGTCTGTCACTGTATAACACTGGGGTACAGTACTGGTGGGGACAGGTTTGTTACTGTAAAGCACTGGGGTACAGTACTGGTGGGGACAGGTGTGTCCCTGTATATCACTGGGGTACTGTACTGGTGGGGTCAGGTCTGTCTCTGTACATCACTGGGGTACAGTGCTGGTGGGGAAAGGTCAGTCACTATATAACACTGGGTTACAGTGTTGGTGGGGACAGGTCTGTCACTGTATAACACTGGGGTACAGGACTGGTGTGGACAGGTCTGTCACTGTATAACACTGGGGTACAGTACTGGTGGGGACCGGTCTATTACTGTATAACACTGGGGAACAGTACTGGTGGTTACAGGTCTGTTACCGTATAACACTGGGGTACAGTACTGGTGAGGACAGGTCTGTCACTGTATAACACTGGGGTACAGGACTGGTGTGGACAGGTCTGTCACTGTATCACACTGGGGTACAGTACTGGTGGGGACAGGTCTGTCCCTGTATAACACTGGGGTACAGTAATGGTTGGGACAGATCTGTCACTATATAACACTGGGGAACAGTACTGGTGGGGACAGGTCTATTACTGTATAACACTGGGGTACAGTACTGGTGGGGACAGGTCTGTCACTGTATAACACTGGGGTACAGTACTGGTGGGGACAGGTCTGTCACTGTATAACACTGGGGTACAGTACTGGTGGTGACAGGTCTGTCACTGTATCACACTGGGGTACAGTACTGGTGGGGACAGGTCTGTCCCTGTATAACACTGGGGTACAGTACTGGTGGGGACAGGTCTGTCACTGTATAACGCTGGGGTACAGTACTGGTGGGGGACAGGTCTGTCAGTGTATAACACTGGGGTACAGTACTGGTGGGGATAGATCTGTCACTGTATATCATTGGGGTACAGTACTGGTGGGGACAGGTCTGTCACTGCATAACACTGGCGTACAGTAATGGTGGGACAGGTCTGTCTCTGTATAACTCTGGGGTACAGTTGCTGTGGGACAGGTCTGCCACTGTATAACACTGGGGTACAGTAGCTGTGGGGACGGGTCTGTCACTCTGTAACACAGGTGTACAGTACTAGTGGGGACCGGTCTGTTACTGTATACCACTGGGGTACAATTCTGGTGGGGACAGGTCTGTCACTGTATAACACTGGGGTACAGTACTGGTGGGGACGGGTCTGTCACTGTATAACACTGGGGTACAGTACTGGTGGGGACGGGTCTGTCACTGTATAACACTGGGGTACAATATTGGTAGGGACCCGTCTGTCACTGTGTCACACTGGGGTATAGTACTGGTGGGGACTGGTCTGTTACCGTATAACACTGGGGTACAGTACTGTTGGGGACAGGTCTGTCACTCTATAGCCCTGGGGTACAGTATTAGTAGGGATCGGTCTGTCTCTGTGTAACATTGGGGTACAGTACTGTTGGGGACCGGTCTGTTATTGTATAACACTGGGGCACAGTACTGGTGGGGCAGGTCTGTCACTGTATAACACTGGGGTACAGTACTGATGGGGACAGGTCTGTCAGTGTATAACACTGGGGTACAGTAGTGGTGGGTACAGTAGTGGTGGGGACAGGTCTGTCACTGTGTAACACTGGCGTACAGTACTGGTGGGGACAGGTCTGTCACTGCATAACACTGGGGTATAGTGCTGGTGGGGACGGGTCTGTCACTGTATAACACTGGGGTACAGTACTGGTGGGGACGGGTCTGTCACTGTATAACACTGGGGTACAATATTGGTAGGGACCCGTCTGTCACTGTGTCACACTGGGGTATAGTACTGGTGGGGACTGGTCTGTTACTGTATAACACTGGGGTACAGTACTGTTGGGGACAGGTCTGTCACTCTATAGCCCTGGGGTACAGTATTAGTAGGGATCGGTCTGTCTCTGTGTAACATTGGGGTACAGTACTGTTGGGGACCGGTCTGTTATTGTATAACACTGGGGTACAGTACTGGTGGGGCAGGTCTGTCACTGTATAACACTGGGGTACAGTACTGATGGGGACAGGTCTGTCAGTGTATAACACTGGGGTACAGTAGTGGTGGGGACAGGTCTGTCAGTGTATAACACTGGCGTACAGTACTGGTGGGGACAGGTCTGTCACTGCATAACACTGGGGTATAGTGCTGGTGGGGACGGGTCTGTCACTGTATAACACTGGGGTAAAGTACTGGTAGGGACAGGTCTGTCCCTGTATAACTCTGGGGTACAGTTGCTGTGGGGCAGGTCTGCCACTGTATAACACTGGGGTACAGTAGCTGTGGGGACGGGTCTGGCCCTGTATAACGCTGGGGTACAGTACCTGTGGGGACGGGTCTGGCCCTGTATAACACTGGGGTACAGTACCTGTGGGGACGGGTCTGTCACTCTGTAACATTGGTGTACAGTACTAGTGGGGACCGGTCTGTTACTGTATACCACTGGGGTACAGTAGTGGTGTGGACAGGTCTGTCACTGTATAACACTGGGGTACAGTACTGGTGGGGACCGGTGAGTCACTGTGTAACACTGGGGTACAGTACTGGTGGGGACTGGTCTGTTACTGTATAACACTGGGGTACAGTACTGTTGGGGACAGGACTGTCACTGTATAACACTGGGGTACAGTACTGGTGGTGACGGGTCTGTCACTGTATAACACTGGGGTACAGTACTGGTGGGGACAGGTTTGTTACTGTATAGCACTGGGGTACAGTACTGGTGGGGACAGGTGTGTCCCTGTATATCACTGGGGTACTGTACTGGTGGGGTCAGGTCTGTCTCTGTACATCACTGGGGTACAGTGCTGGTGGGGAAAGGTCAGTCACTATATAACACTGGGTTACAGTGTTGGTGGGGACAGGTCTGTCACTGTATAACACTGGGGTACAGGACTGGTGTGGACAGGTCTGTCACTGTATAACACTGGGGTACAGGACTGGTGGGGACAGGTCTGTCACTGCATAACACTGGGGTACAGGTCTGGTGTGGACAGGTCTGTCACTGTATAACACTGGGGTACAGTACTGGTGAGGACAGGTCTGTCACTGTATAACACTGGGGCACCGGACTGGTGTGGACAGGTCTGTCACTGTATCACACTGGGGTACAGTACTGGTGGGGACAGGTCTGTCCCTGTATAACACTGGGGTACAGTACTGGTGGGGACCGGTCTATTACTGTATAACACTGGGGAACAGTACTGGTGGTTACAGGTCTGTTACCGTATAACACTGGGGTACAGTACTGGTGAGGACAGGTCTGTCACTGTATAACACTGGGGTACAGGACTGGTGTGGACAGGTCTGTCACTGTATCACACTGGGGTACAGTACTGGTGGGGACAGGTCTGTCCCTGTATAACACTGGGGTACAGTAATGGTTGGGACAGATCTGTCACTATATAACACTGGGGAACAGTACTGGTGGGGACAGGTCTATTACTGTATAACACTGGGGTACAGTACTGGTGGGGACAGGTCTGTCACTGTATAACACTGGGGTACAGTACTGGTGGGGACAGGTCTGTCACTGTATAACACTGGGGTACAGTACTGGTGGTGACAGGTCTGTCACTGTATCACACTGGGGTACAGTACTGGTGGGGACAGGTCTGTCCCTGTATAACACTGGGGTACAGTACTGGTGGGGACAGGTCTGTCACTGTATAACGCTGGGGTACAGTACTGGTGGGGGACAGGTCTGTCAGTGTATAACACTGGGGTACAGTACTGGTGGGGATAGATCTGTCACTGTATATCATTGGGGTACAGTACTGGTGGGGACAGGTTTGTTACTGTATAGCACTGGGGTACAGTACTGGTGGGGACAGGTGTGTCCCTGTATATCACTGGGGTACTGTACTGGTGGGGTCAGGTCTGTCTCTGTACATCACTGGGGTACAGTGCTGGTGGGGAAAGGTCAGTCACTATATAACACTGGGTTACAGTGTTGGTGGGGACAGGTCTGTCACTGTATAACACTGGGGTACAGGACTGGTGTGGACAGGTCTGTCACTGTATAACACTGGGGTACAGGACTGGTGGGGACAGGTCTGTCACTGCATAACACTGGGGTACAGGTCTGGTGTGGACAGGTCTGTCACTGTATAACACTGGGGTACAGTACTGGTGAGGACAGGTCTGTCACTGTATAACACTGGGGCACCGGACTGGTGTGGACAGGTCTGTCACTGTATCACACTGGGGTACAGTACTGGTGGGGACAGGTCTGTCCCTGTATAACACTGGGGTACAGTACTGGTGGGGACCGGTCTATTACTGTATAACACTGGGGAACAGTACTGGTGGTTACAGGTCTGTTACCGTATAACACTGGGGTACAGTACTGGTGAGGACAGGTCTGTCACTGTATAACACTGGGGTACAGGACTGGTGTGGACAGGTCTGTCACTGTATCACACTGGGGTACAGTACTGGTGGGGACAGGTCTGTCCCTGTATAACACTGGGGTACAGTAATGGTTGGGACAGATCTGTCACTATATAACACTGGGGAACAGTACTGGTGGGGACAGGTCTATTACTGTATAACACTGGGGTACAGTACTGGTGGGGACAGGTCTGTCACTGTATAACACTGGGGTACAGTACTGGTGGGGACAGGTCTGTCACTGTATAACACTGGGGTACAGTACTGGTGGTGACAGGTCTGTCACTGTATCACACTGGGGTACAGTACTGGTGGGGACAGGTCTGTCCCTGTATAACACTGGGGTACAGTACTGGTGGGGACAGGTCTGTCACTGTATAACGCTGGGGTACAGTACTGGTGGGGGACAGGTCTGTCAGTGTATAACACTGGGGTACAGTACTGGTGGGGATAGATCTGTCACTGTATATCATTGGGGTACAGTACTGGTGGGGACAGGTCTGTCACTGCATAACACTGGCGTACAGTAATGGTGGGACAGGTCTGTCTCTGTATAACTCTGGGGTACAGTTGCTGTGGGACAGGTCTACCACTGTATAACACTGGGGTACAGTAGCTGTGGGGACGGGTCTGTCACTCTGTAACACAGGTGTACAGTACTCGTGGGGACCGGTCTGTTACTGTATACCACTGGGGTACAATTCTGGTGGGGACAGGTCTGTCACTGTATAACACTGGGGTACAGTACTGGTGGGGACGGGTCTGTCACTGTATAACACTGGGGTACAGTACTGGTGGGGACGGGTCTGTCACTGTATAACACTGGGGTACAATATTGGTAGGGACCCGTCTGTCACTGTGTCACACTGGGGTATAGTACTGGTGGGGACTGGTCTGTTACCGTATAACACTGGGGTACAGTACTGTTGGGGACAGGTCTGTCACTCTATAGCCCTGGGGTACAGTATTAGTAGGGATCGGTCTGTCTCTGTGTAACATTGGGGTACAGTACTGTTGGGGACCGGTCTGTTATTGTATAACACTGGGGCACAGTACTGGTGGGGCAGGTCTGTCACTGTATAACACTGGGGTACAGTACTGATGGGGACAGGTCTGTCAGTGTATAACACTGGGGTACAGTAGTGGTGGGGACAGGTCTGTCAGTGTATAACACTGGGGTACAGTAGTGGTGGGTACAGTAGTGGTGGGGACAGGTCTGTCACTGTGTAACACTGGCGTACAGTACTGGTGGGGACAGGTCTGTCACTGCATAACACTGGGGTATAGTGCTGGTGGGGACGGGTCTGTCACTGAATAACACTGGGGTAAAGTACTGGTAGGGACAGGTCTGTCCCTGTATAACTCTGGGGTACAGTTGCTGTGGGGCAGGTCTGCCACTGTATAACACTGGGGTACAGTAGCTGTGGGGACGGGTCTGTCCCTGTATAACGCTGGGGTACAGTACCTGTGGGGACGGGTCTGGCCCTGTATAACGCTGGGGTACAGTACCTGTGGGGACGGGTCTGGCCCTGTATAACACTGGGGTACAGTACCTGTGGGGACGGGTCTGTCACTCTGTAACATTGGTGTACAGTACTAGTGGGGACCGGTCTGTTACTGTATACCACTGGGGTACAGTAGTGGTGTGGACAGGTCTGTCACTGTATAACACTGGGGTACAGTACTGGTGGGGACCGGTGAGTCAGTGTGTAACACTGGGGTACAGTACTGGTGGGGACTGGTCTGTTACTGTATAACACTGGGGTACAGTACTGTTGGGGACAGGACTGTCACTGTATAACACTGGGGTACAGTACTGTTGGGGACAGGTCTGTCACTGTATAACACTGGGGTACAGTACTGGTGGTGACGGGTCTGTCACTGTATAACACTGGGGTACAGTACTGGTGGGGACAGGTCTGTCACTGTATAACACTGGGGTACAGTACTGGTCGGGACGGGTCTGTCACTGTATAACACTGCGGTACAGTACTGGTGGGGACAGGACTGTCACTGTTTCACACTGGGGTACAGTACTGGTGGGGACTGGTCTGTTACTGTATAACACTGGGGTACAGTACTGTTGGGGACAGGTCTGTCACTGTATAACACTGGGGTACAGTACTGTTGGGGACGGGTCTGTCACTGTATAACACTGGGGTACAGTACTGGTGGGGACGGGTCTGTCAGTGAATAACACTGGGGTACTGTACTGGTGGTTACAGGTCTGTTACTGCATAACACTGGCGTACAGTACTGGTAGGGACAGGTCTGTCACTGTATAACACTGGGGTACAGTACTGGTGGGGACGGGTCTGTCACTGTATAACACTGGGGTACAGTACTGGTGGGGACAGGTCTGTTACTGTATAACACTGGGGTACAGTACTGGTGGGGACAGGTGTGTCCCTGTATATCACTGGGGTACTGTACTGGTGGGGTCAGGTCTGTCTCTGTATATCACTGGGGTACAGTGCTGGTGGGGAAAGGTCAGTCACTATATAACACTGGGTTACAGTGTTGGTGGGGACAGGTCTGTCACTGTATAACACTGGGGTACAGGACTGGTGTGGACAGGTCTGTTCCTGTATAACACTGGGGTGCAGTACTGGTGGGGACAGGTCTGTCACTGTCTAACACTGGGGTACAGGACTGGTGTGGACAGGTCTGTCACTGTATCACACTGGGGTACAGTACTGGTGGGGACTGATCTGTCACTACATAACACTGGGGAACAGTACTGGTGGGGACGGGTCTGCTACTGTATTACATTGGGGTACAATGCCGGTGGGGGACACGTCTGCTACTGTATTATTACACTGGGGTACAGTGACGGTGGGGACGGACCTGTCCGTGTATAACACTGGGGTACAGTACTGGTGGGGACTGGTCTATCCCTGTATAACACTGGGGTACAGTACTGGTGGGTGCAGGTCTGTTACTGTTTAACATTAGGGTACAGTACTGGTGGGGACAGGTCTGTCACTGTATAACACTGGGGTACAGTACTGGTGGGGGACAGGTCTGTTACTGTATAACATTGGGGTACAGTACTGGTGGGGACGGGTCTGTCCCTGTATAACACTGGGGTACAGTTGCTGTGGGACAGGTCTGCCCCTGTATAACACTGGGGTACAGTAGCTGTGGGGACGGGTCTGTCCCTGTATAACACTGGGGTACAGTACTGGTGGGGACAGGTCTGTCACTGCATAACACTGGCGTACAGTAATGGTGGGACAGGTCTGTCTCTGTATATCACTGGGGTACAGTGCTGGTGGGGACAGGTCAGTCACTATATAACACTGGGTTACAGTGTTGGTGGGGACAGGTCTGTCTCTGTATATCACTGGGGTACAGTACTGGTGGGGACCGGTCTGTCAGTGCATAACACTGGGTACAGTACTGGTGGGGAACAGGTGAGACACTGTATAACATTGGGGTACAGTACTGGTGGGGACACGTCTGTTTGTATAACACTGGGGCACAGTACTGGTGGGGACAGGTCTGTCACTGTGTAACACTTGGACCCCACCTGATCTGCAGCGCTTTTCAAGCAGCACATTTTCAGCTGCTGTGCAATACTGGTGGTACAGTAATGTTGAGGGCCGGTCTGTCGCTGTATAACACTGGGGTACAGTACTGGTGTGGACTGGTCTGTCCCTGTATAACACTGGGGTACAGTACTGGTGGGGACAGGTCTGTCACTGTATAACACGGGTGCAGTACTGGTGGGGACAGGTCTGTCACTGTATAACACTGGGGTACAGTACTGGTGGGGACAGGTCTGTCACTGTATAACACTGGGATAGAGTACTGGTAGGGACGGGTCTGTCACTGTATCACACTGGGGTACAGTACTGGTCATGACAGATCTGTCACTGTATAACACTGGGTACAGTACTGGTGGGGATGGTCTGTCACTGTATAAGCACTGGGGTACAGTACTGGTGGGGACAGGTCTGTCACTGTATTACACTGGGGTACAGTACCTGTGGGACAGGTCTGTTACGGGATAACAAAGGGGTACAGTACTGGTGGGGATGGTCTGTCCCTGTATATCATTGGGGTACAGTACTGGTGGGGACAGGTCTGTCACTGTATAACACTGGGGTACAGTACTGGTGGGGGACAGGTCTGCTACTGTATTACACTGGGGTACAGTGACGGTGGGGACGGGTCTGCTACTGTATTACATTGGGGTACAATGCCGGTGGGGGACACGTCTGCTACTGTATTATTACTCTGGGGTACAGTGACGGTGGGGACGGACCTGTCCGTGTATAACACTGGGGTACAGTACTGGTGGGGACTGGTCTATCCCTGTATAACACTGGGGTACAGTACTGGTGGGTGCAGGTCTGTTACTGTTTAACATTAGGGTACAGTACTGGTGGGGACAGGTCTGTCACTGTATAACACTGGGGTACAGTACTGGTGGGGGACAGGTCTGTTACTGTATAACATTGGGGTACAGTACTGGTGGGGACGGGTCTGTCCCTGTATAACACTGGGGTACAGTACTGGTGGGGACGGGTCTGTCCCTGTATAACACTGGGGTACAGTACTGGTGGGGCAGGTCTGTCACTGTCCCTGTATAACACTGGGGTACAGTTGCTGTGGGACAGGTCTGCCCCTGTATAACACTGGGGTACAGTAGCTGTGGGGACGGGTCTGTCCCTGTATAACACTGGGGTACAGTACCTGTGGGGACGGGTCTGTCACTCTGTAACATTGGTGTACAGTACTAGTGGGGACCGGTCTGTTACTGTATACCACTGGGGTATAGTAGTGGTGTGGACAGGTCTGTCACTGTATAACACTGGGGTACAGGACTGGTGGGGACTGATCTGTCACTACATAACACTGGGGTACAGTACTGGTGGGGACAGGTCTGTCACTGTGTCACACTGGGGTATAGTACTGGTGGGGACTGGTCTGTTACTGTATAACACTGGGGTACAGTACTGTTGGGGACAGGTCTGTCACTCTATAGCCCTGGGGTACAGTATTAGTAGGGATCGGTCTGTCTCTGTGTAACATTGGGGTACAGTACTGTTGGGGACCGGTCTGTTATTGTATAACACTGGGGTACAGTACTGGTGGGGCAGGTCTGTCACTGTATAACACTGGGGTACAGTACTGGTGGGGACGGGTCTGTCTCTGTGTAACATTGGGGTACAGTACTGTTGGGGACCGGTCTGTTACTGTATAACACTGGGGTACAGTACTGGTAGGGGACAGGTCTGTCCCTGTACAACGCTGGGGTACAGTACCTGTGGGGACGGGTCTGTCACTCTGTAACATTGGTGTACAGTACTAGTGGGGACCGGTCTATTACTGTATACCACTGGGGTACAGTAGTGGTGTGGACAGGTCTGTCACTGTATAACACTGGGGTACAGTAGTGGTGTGGACAGGTCTGTCACTGTATAACACTGGGGTACAATACTGGTGGGGACAGGTCTGTCATTGTATAACACTGGGGTACAATACTGGTGGGGACAGGTCTGTCACTGTATAACACTGGTGTACAGTACTGGTAGGGACCGGTCTGTTACTGTATAACACTGGGGTACAGTACTGGTGGGGACAGGTCTGTTACTGTATAACACTGGGGTACAGTACTGGTAGGGGACAGGTCTGTCCCTGTATAACACTGGGGTACAGTACTGGTGGGGACGGGTCTGTCACTGTATAACACTGGGGTACAATACTGGTGGGAATGGGTCTGTCACTGTATAACACTGGGGTACAGTACTGGTGGGAATGGGTCTGTCACTGTATAACACTGGGGTACAGTACTGGTAGGGGACAGGTCTGTCCCTGTATAACGCTGGGGTACAGTACCTGTGGGGACGGGTCTGTCACTCTGTAACATTGGTGTACAGTACTAGTGGGGACCGGTCTGTTACTGTATACCACTGGGGTACAGTAGTGGTGTGGACAGGTCTGTCACTGTATAACACTGGGGTACAATACTGGTGGGGACCGGTGAGTCACTGTAACACTGGGGTACAGTACTGGTAGGGACGGGTCTGTCACTGTATAACACTGGGGTACAGTATTGGTAGAGACCCGTCTGTCACTGTTTCACACTGGGGTATAGTACTGGTGGGGACTGGTCTGTCAGTGTATAACACTGGGGTACAGTAGTGGTGGGTACAGTAGTGGTGGGGACAGGTCTGTCACTGTATAACACTGGGGTACAGTATTGGTGGGGACAGGTCTGTTAGTGCATAACACTGGGGTACAGTATTGGTGGGGACAGGTCTGTTAGTGCATAACACTGGGGTACAGTATTGGTGGGGACAGGTCTGTTACTGTATAACACTGGCGTACAGTACTGGTGGTTACAGGTCTGTCACTGCATAACACGGGTACAGTATTGGTGGGGACAGGTCTGTTAGTGCATAACACTGGGGTACAGTACTGGTGGGGACGGGTCTGTCACTGTATAACACGGGTACAGTACAGGTGGGGACAGTTCTGTTACTGTATAACACTGGGGTACAGTACTGGTGGGGACAGGTCTGTCCCTGTATATCACTGGGGTACTGTACTGGTGGGGACAGGTCTGTCTCTGTATATCACTGGGGTACAGTGCTGGTGGGGAAAGGTCAGTCACTATATAACACTGGGGTACAGTGTTGGTGGGGACAGGTCTGTCACTGTATAACACTGGGGTACAGTACTGGTGCGGACAGGTCCGTCACTGTATAACACTGGGGTACAGGACTGGTGTGGACAGGTCTGTCACTGTATAACACTGGGGTGCAGTACTGGTGGGGACAGATCTGTCACTATATAACACTGGGGAACAGTACTGGTGGTTACAGGTCTGTTACTGTATAACACTGGGGTACAGTACTGTTGGGGACAGGTCTGTCACTGTATAACACTGGGGTACAGTAGTGGTGGGTACAGTAGTGGTGGGGACAGGTCTGTCACTGTGTAACACTGGCGTACAGTACTGGTGGTTACAGGTCTGTCACTGCATAACACTGGGGTACAGTGCTGGTGGGGACAGGTCTGTCACTGTATAACACTGGGGTACTGTACTGGTGGGGATGGGTCTGTCACTGTATAACACTGGGGTACAGTGCTGGTGGGGACGGGTCTGTCACTGTATAACACTGGGGTACAGTACTGGTAGGGACAGGTCTGTCCCTGTATAACTCTGGGGTACAGTTGCTGTGGGGCAGGTCTGCCACTGTATAACACTGGGGTACAGTAGCTGTGGGGACGGGTCTGTCCCTGTATAACGCTGGGGTACAGTACCTGTGGGGACGGGTCTGGCCCTGTATAACGCTGGGGTACAGTACCTGTGGGGACGGGTCTGGCCCTGTATAACACTGGGGTACAGTACCTGTGGGGACGGGTCTGTCACTCTGTAACATTGGTGTACAGTACTAGTGGGGACCGGTCTGTTACTGTATACCACTGGGGTACAGTAGTGGTGTGGACAGGTCTGTCACTGTATAACACTGGGGTACAGTACTGGTGGGGACCGGTGAGTCACTGTGTAACACTGGGGTACAGTACTGGTGGGGACTGGTCTGTTACTGTATAACACTGGGGTACAGTACTGTTGGGGACAGGACTGTCACTGTATAACACTGGGGTACAGTACTGTTGGGGACAGGTCTGTCACTGTATAACACTGGGGTACAGTACTGGTGGTGACGGGTCTGTCACTGTATAACACTGGGGTACAGTACTGGTGGGGACAGGTTTGTTACTGTATAGCACTGGGGTACAGTACTGGTGGGGACAGGTGTGTCCCTGTATATCACTGGGGTACTGTACTGGTGGGGTCAGGTCTGTCTCTGTACATCACTGGGGTACAGTGCTGGTGGGGAAAGGTCAGTCACTATATAACACTGGGTTACAGTGTTGGTGGGGACAGGTCTGTCACTGTATAACACTGGGGTACAGGACTGGTGTGGACAGGTCTGTCACTGTATAACACTGGGGTACAGGACTGGTGGGGACAGGTCTGTCACTGCATAACACTGGGGTACAGGTCTGGTGTGGACAGGTCTGTCACTGTATAACACTGGGGTACAGTACTGGTGAGGACAGGTCTGTCACTGTATAACACTGGGGCACCGGACTGGTGTGGACAGGTCTGTCACTGTATCACACTGGGGTACAGTACTGGTGGGGACAGGTCTGTCCCTGTATAACACTGGGGTACAGTACTGGTGGGGACCGGTCTATTACTGTATAACACTGGGGAACAGTACTGGTGGTTACAGGTCTGTTACCGTATAACACTGGGGTACAGTACTGGTGGGGACAGGTCTGTCACTGTATAACACTGGGGTACAGTACTGGTGGGGACAGGTCTGTCACTGTATAACACTGGGGTACAGTACTGGTGGTGACAGGTCTGTCACTGTATCACACTGGGGTACAGTACTGGTGGGGACAGGTCTGTCCCTGTATAACACTGGGGTACAGTACTGGTGGGGACAGGTCTGTCACTGTATAACGCTGGGGTACAGTACTGGTGGGGGACAGGTCTGTCAGTGTATAACACTGGGGTACAGTACTGGTGGGGATAGATCTGTCACTGTATATCATTGGGGTACAGTACTGGTGGGGACAGGTCTGTCACTGCATAACACTGGCGTACAGTAATGGTGGGACAGGTCTGTCTCTGTATAACTCTGGGGTACAGTTGCTGTGGGACAGGTCTGCCACTGTATAACACTGGGGTACAGTAGCTGTGGGGACGGGTCTGTCACTCTGTAACACAGGTGTACAGTACTAGTGGGGACCGGTCTGTTACTGTATACCACTGGGGTACAATTCTGGTGGGGACAGGTCTGTCACTGTATAACACTGGGGTACAGTACTGGTGGGGACGGGTCTGTCACTGTATAACACTGGGGTACAGTACTGGTGGGGACGGGTCTGTCACTGTATAACACTGGGGTACAGTACTGTTGGGGACAGGTCTGTCACTCTATAGCCCTGGGGTACAGTATTAGTAGGGATCGGTCTGTCTCTGTGTAACATTGGGGTACAGTACTGTTGGGGACCGGTCTGTTATTGTATAACACTGGGGCACAGTACTGGTGGGGCAGGTCTGTCACTGTATAACACTGGGGTACAGTACTGATGGGGACAGGTCTGTCAGTGTATAACACTGGGGTACAGTAGTGGTGGGTACAGTAGTGGTGGGGACAGGTCTGTCACTGTGTAACACTGGCGTACAGTACTGGTGGGGACAGGTCTGTCACTGCATAACACTGGGGTATAGTGCTGGTGGGGACGGGTCTGTCACTGAATAACACTGGGGTAAAGTACTGGTAGGGACGGGTCTGTCCCTGTATAACTCTGGGGTACAGTTGCTGTGGGGCAGGTCTGTCCCTGTATAACGCTGGGGTACAGTACCTGTGGGGACGGGTCTGGCCCTGTATAACGCTGGGGTACAGTACTGGTGGGGACAGGTTTGTTACTGTATAGCACTGGGGTACAGTACTGGTGGGGACAGGTGTGTCCCTGTATATCACTGGGGTACTGTACTGGTGGGGTCAGGTCTGTCTCTGTACATCACTGGGGTACAGTGCTGGTGGGGAAAGGTCAGTCACTATATAACACTGGGTTACAGTGTTGGTGGGGACAGGTCTGTCACTGTATAACACTGGGGTACAGGACTGGTGTGGACAGGTCTGTCACTGTATAACACTGGGGTACAGGACTGGTGGGGACAGGTCTGTCACTGCATAACACTGGGGTACAGGTCTGGTGTGGACAGGTCTGTCACTGTATAACACTGGGGTACAGTACTGGTGAGGACAGGTCTGTCACTGTATAACACTGGGGCACCGGACTGGTGTGGACAGGTCTGTCACTGTATCACACTGGGGTACAGTACTGGTGGGGACAGGTCTGTCCCTGTATAACACTGGGGTACAGTACTGGTGGGGACCGGTCTATTACTGTATAACACTGGGGAACAGTACTGGTGGTTACAGGTCTGTTACCGTATAACACTGGGGTACAGTACTGGTGAGGACAGGTCTGTCACTGTATAACACTGGGGTACAGGACTGGTGTGGACAGGTCTGTCACTGTATCACACTGGGGTACAGTACTGGTGGGGACAGGTCTGTCCCTGTATAACACTGGGGTACAGTAATGGTTGGGACAGATCTGTCACTATATAACACTGGGGAACAGTACTGGTGGGGACAGGTCTATTACTGTATAACACTGGGGTACAGTACTGGTGGGGACAGGTCTGTCACTGTATAACACTGGGGTACAGTACTGGTGGGGACAGGTCTGTCACTGTATAACACTGGGGTACAGTACTGGTGGTGACAGGTCTGTCACTGTATCACACTGGGGTACAGTACTGGTGGGGACAGGTCTGTCCCTGTATAACACTGGGGTACAGTACTGGTGGGGACAGGTCTGTCACTGTATAACGCTGGGGTACAGTACTGGTGGGGGACAGGTCTGTCAGTGTATAACACTGGGGTACAGTACTGGTGGGGATAGATCTGTCACTGTATATCATTGGGGTACAGTACTGGTGGGGACAGGTTTGTTACTGTATAGCACTGGGGTACAGTACTGGTGGGGACAGGTGTGTCCCTGTATATCACTGGGGTACTGTACTGGTGGGGTCAGGTCTGTCTCTGTACATCACTGGGGTACAGTGCTGGTGGGGAAAGGTCAGTCACTATATAACACTGGGTTACAGTGTTGGTGGGGACAGGTCTGTCACTGTATAACACTGGGGTACAGGACTGGTGTGGACAGGTCTGTCACTGTATAACACTGGGGTACAGGACTGGTGGGGACAGGTCTGTCACTGCATAACACTGGGGTACAGGTCTGGTGTGGACAGGTCTGTCACTGTATAACACTGGGGTACAGTACTGGTGAGGACAGGTCTGTCACTGTATAACACTGGGGCACCGGACTGGTGTGGACAGGTCTGTCACTGTATCACACTGGGGTACAGTACTGGTGGGGACAGGTCTGTCCCTGTATAACACTGGGGTACAGTACTGGTGGGGACCGGTCTATTACTGTATAACACTGGGGAACAGTACTGGTGGTTACAGGTCTGTTACCGTATAACACTGGGGTACAGTACTGGTGAGGACAGGTCTGTCACTGTATAACACTGGGGTACAGGACTGGTGTGGACAGGTCTGTCACTGTATCACACTGGGGTACAGTACTGGTGGGGACAGGTCTGTCCCTGTATAACACTGGGGTACAGTAATGGTTGGGACAGATCTGTCACTATATAACACTGGGGAACAGTACTGGTGGGGACAGGTCTATTACTGTATAACACTGGGGTACAGTACTGGTGGGGACAGGTCTGTCACTGTATAACACTGGGGTACAGTACTGGTGGGGACAGGTCTGTCACTGTATAACACTGGGGTACAGTACTGGTGGTGACAGGTCTGTCACTGTATCACACTGGGGTACAGTACTGGTGGGGACAGGTCTGTCCCTGTATAACACTGGGGTACAGTACTGGTGGGGACAGGTCTGTCACTGTATAACGCTGGGGTACAGTACTGGTGGGGGACAGGTCTGTCAGTGTATAACACTGGGGTACAGTACTGGTGGGGATAGATCTGTCACTGTATATCATTGGGGTACAGTACTGGTGGGGACAGGTCTGTCACTGCATAACACTGGCGTACAGTAATGGTGGGACAGGTCTGTCTCTGTATAACTCTGGGGTACAGTTGCTGTGGGACAGGTCTACCACTGTATAACACTGGGGTACAGTAGCTGTGGGGACGGGTCTGTCACTCTGTAACACAGGTGTACAGTACTCGTGGGGACCGGTCTGTTACTGTATACCACTGGGGTACAATTCTGGTGGGGACAGGTCTGTCACTGTATAACACTGGGGTACAGTACTGGTGGGGACGGGTCTGTCACTGTATAACACTGGGGTACAGTACTGGTGGGGACGGGTCTGTCACTGTATAACACTGGGGTACAATATTGGTAGGGACCCGTCTGTCACTGTGTCACACTGGGGTATAGTACTGGTGGGGACTGGTCTGTTACCGTATAACACTGGGGTACAGTACTGTTGGGGACAGGTCTGTCACTCTATAGCCCTGGGGTACAGTATTAGTAGGGATCGGTCTGTCTCTGTGTAACATTGGGGTACAGTACTGTTGGGGACCGGTCTGTTATTGTATAACACTGGGGCACAGTACTGGTGGGGCAGGTCTGTCACTGTATAACACTGGGGTACAGTACTGATGGGGACAGGTCTGTCAGTGTATAACACTGGGGTACAGTAGTGGTGGGGACAGGTCTGTCAGTGTATAACACTGGGGTACAGTAGTGGTGGGTACAGTAGTGGTGGGGACAGGTCTGTCACTGTGTAACACTGGCGTACAGTACTGGTGGGGACAGGTCTGTCACTGCATAACACTGGGGTATAGTGCTGGTGGGGACGGGTCTGTCACTGAATAACACTGGGGTAAAGTACTGGTAGGGACAGGTCTGTCCCTGTATAACTCTGGGGTACAGTTGCTGTGGGGCAGGTCTGCCACTGTATAACACTGGGGTACAGTAGCTGTGGGGACGGGTCTGTCCCTGTATAACGCTGGGGTACAGTACCTGTGGGGACGGGTCTGGCCCTGTATAACGCTGGGGTACAGTACCTGTGGGGACGGGTCTGGCCCTGTATAACACTGGGGTACAGTACCTGTGGGGACGGGTCTGTCACTCTGTAACATTGGTGTACAGTACTAGTGGGGACCGGTCTGTTACTGTATACCACTGGGGTACAGTAGTGGTGTGGACAGGTCTGTCACTGTATAACACTGGGGTACAGTACTGGTGGGGACCGGTGAGTCAGTGTGTAACACTGGGGTACAGTACTGGTGGGGACTGGTCTGTTACTGTATAACACTGGGGTACAGTACTGTTGGGGACAGGACTGTCACTGTATAACACTGGGGTACAGTACTGTTGGGGACAGGTCTGTCACTGTATAACACTGGGGTACAGTACTGGTGGTGACGGGTCTGTCACTGTATAACACTGGGGTACAGTACTGGTGGGGACAGGTCTGTCACTGTATAACACTGGGGTACAGTACTGGTCGGGACGGGTCTGTCACTGTATAACACTGCGGTACAGTACTGGTGGGGACAGGACTGTCACTGTTTCACACTGGGGTACAGTACTGGTGGGGACTGGTCTGTTACTGTATAACACTGGGGTACAGTACTGTTGGGGACAGGTCTGTCACTGTATAACACTGGGGTACAGTACTGTTGGGGACGGGTCTGTCACTGTATAACACTGGGGTACAGTACTGGTGGGGACGGGTCTGTCAGTGAATAACACTGGGGTACTGTACTGGTGGTTACAGGTCTGTTACTGCATAACACTGGCGTACAGTACTGGTAGGGACAGGTCTGTCACTGTATAACACTGGGGTACAGTACTGGTGGGGACGGGTCTGTCACTGTATAACACTGGGGTACAGTACTGGTGGGGACAGGTCTGTTACTGTATAACACTGGGGTACAGTACTGGTGGGGACAGGTGTGTCCCTGTATATCACTGGGGTACTGTACTGGTGGGGTCAGGTCTGTCTCTGTATATCACTGGGGTACAGTGCTGGTGGGGAAAGGTCAGTCACTATATAACACTGGGTTACAGTGTTGGTGGGGACAGGTCTGTCACTGTATAACACTGGGGTACAGGACTGGTGTGGACAGGTCTGTTCCTGTATAACACTGGGGTGCAGTACTGGTGGGGACAGGTCTGTCACTGTCTAACACTGGGGTACAGGACTGGTGTGGACAGGTCTGTCACTGTATCACACTGGGGTACAGTACTGGTGGGGACTGATCTGTCACTACATAACACTGGGGAACAGTACTGGTGGGGACGGGTCTGCTACTGTATTACATTGGGGTACAATGCCGGTGGGGGACACGTCTGCTACTGTATTATTACACTGGGGTACAGTGACGGTGGGGACGGACCTGTCCGTGTATAACACTGGGGTACAGTACTGGTGGGGACTGGTCTATCCCTGTATAACACTGGGGTACAGTACTGGTGGGTGCAGGTCTGTTACTGTTTAACATTAGGGTACAGTACTGGTGGGGACAGGTCTGTCACTGTATAACACTGGGGTACAGTACTGGTGGGGGACAGGTCTGTTACTGTATAACATTGGGGTACAGTACTGGTGGGGACGGGTCTGTCCCTGTATAACACTGGGGTACAGTTGCTGTGGGACAGGTCTGCCCCTGTATAACACTGGGGTACAGTAGCTGTGGGGACGGGTCTGTCCCTGTATAACACTGGGGTACAGTACTGGTGGGGACAGGTCTGTCACTGCATAACACTGGCGTACAGTAATGGTGGGACAGGTCTGTCTCTGTATATCACTGGGGTACAGTGCTGGTGGGGACAGGTCAGTCACTATATAACACTGGGTTACAGTGTTGGTGGGGACAGGTCTGTCTCTGTATATCACTGGGGTACAGTACTGGTGGGGACCGGTCTGTCAGTGCATAACACTGGGTACAGTACTGGTGGGGAACAGGTGAGACACTGTATAACATTGGGGTACAGTACTGGTGGGGACACGTCTGTTTGTATAACACTGGGGCACAGTACTGGTGGGGACAGGTCTGTCACTGTGTAACACTTGGACCCCACCTGATCTGCAGCGCTTTTCAAGCAGCACATTTTCAGCTGCTGTGCAATACTGGTGGTACAGTAATGTTGAGGGCCGGTCTGTCGCTGTATAACACTGGGGTACAGTACTGGTGTGGACTGGTCTGTCCCTGTATAACACTGGGGTACAGTACTGGTGGGGACAGGTCTGTCACTGTATAACACGGGTGCAGTACTGGTGGGGACAGGTCTGTCACTGTATAACACTGGGGTACAGTACTGGTGGGGACAGGTCTGTCACTGTATAACACTGGGATAGAGTACTGGTAGGGACGGGTCTGTCACTGTATCACACTGGGGTACAGTACTGGTCATGACAGATCTGTCACTGTATAACACTGGGTACAGTACTGGTGGGGATGGTCTGTCACTGTATAAGCACTGGGGTACAGTACTGGTGGGGACAGGTCTGTCACTGTATTACACTGGGGTACAGTACCTGTGGGACAGGTCTGTTACGGGATAACAAAGGGGTACAGTACTGGTGGGGATGGTCTGTCCCTGTATATCATTGGGGTACAGTACTGGTGGGGACAGGTCTGTCACTGTATAACACTGGGGTACAGTACTGGTGGGGGACAGGTCTGCTACTGTATTACACTGGGGTACAGTGACGGTGGGGACGGGTCTGCTACTGTATTACATTGGGGTACAATGCCGGTGGGGGACACGTCTGCTACTGTATTATTACTCTGGGGTACAGTGACGGTGGGGACGGACCTGTCCGTGTATAACACTGGGGTACAGTACTGGTGGGGACTGGTCTATCCCTGTATAACACTGGGGTACAGTACTGGTGGGTGCAGGTCTGTTACTGTTTAACATTAGGGTACAGTACTGGTGGGGACAGGTCTGTCACTGTATAACACTGGGGTACAGTACTGGTGGGGGACAGGTCTGTTACTGTATAACATTGGGGTACAGTACTGGTGGGGACGGGTCTGTCCCTGTATAACACTGGGGTACAGTACTGGTGGGGACGGGTCTGTCCCTGTATAACACTGGGGTACAGTACTGGTGGGGCAGGTCTGTCACTGTCCCTGTATAACACTGGGGTACAGTTGCTGTGGGACAGGTCTGCCCCTGTATAACACTGGGGTACAGTAGCTGTGGGGACGGGTCTGTCCCTGTATAACACTGGGGTACAGTACCTGTGGGGACGGGTCTGTCACTCTGTAACATTGGTGTACAGTACTAGTGGGGACCGGTCTGTTACTGTATACCACTGGGGTATAGTAGTGGTGTGGACAGGTCTGTCACTGTATAACACTGGGGTACAGGACTGGTGGGGACTGATCTGTCACTACATAACACTGGGGTACAGTACTGGTGGGGACAGGTCTGTCACTGTGTCACACTGGGGTATAGTACTGGTGGGGACTGGTCTGTTACTGTATAACACTGGGGTACAGTACTGTTGGGGACAGGTCTGTCACTCTATAGCCCTGGGGTACAGTATTAGTAGGGATCGGTCTGTCTCTGTGTAACATTGGGGTACAGTACTGTTGGGGACCGGTCTGTTATTGTATAACACTGGGGTACAGTACTGGTGGGGCAGGTCTGTCACTGTATAACACTGGGGTACAGTACTGGTGGGGACGGGTCTGTCTCTGTGTAACATTGGGGTACAGTACTGTTGGGGACCGGTCTGTTACTGTATAACACTGGGGTACAGTACTGGTAGGGGACAGGTCTGTCCCTGTACAACGCTGGGGTACAGTACCTGTGGGGACGGGTCTGTCACTCTGTAACATTGGTGTACAGTACTAGTGGGGACCGGTCTATTACTGTATACCACTGGGGTACAGTAGTGGTGTGGACAGGTCTGTCACTGTATAACACTGGGGTACAGTAGTGGTGTGGACAGGTCTGTCACTGTATAACACTGGGGTACAATACTGGTGGGGACAGGTCTGTCATTGTATAACACTGGGGTACAATACTGGTGGGGACAGGTCTGTCACTGTATAACACTGGTGTACAGTACTGGTAGGGACCGGTCTGTTACTGTATAACACTGGGGTACAGTACTGGTGGGGACAGGTCTGTTACTGTATAACACTGGGGTACAGTACTGGTAGGGGACAGGTCTGTCCCTGTATAACACTGGGGTACAGTACTGGTGGGGACGGGTCTGTCACTGTATAACACTGGGGTACAATACTGGTGGGAATGGGTCTGTCACTGTATAACACTGGGGTACAGTACTGGTGGGAATGGGTCTGTCACTGTATAACACTGGGGTACAGTACTGGTAGGGGACAGGTCTGTCCCTGTATAACGCTGGGGTACAGTACCTGTGGGGACGGGTCTGTCACTCTGTAACATTGGTGTACAGTACTAGTGGGGACCGGTCTGTTACTGTATACCACTGGGGTACAGTAGTGGTGTGGACAGGTCTGTCACTGTATAACACTGGGGTACAATACTGGTGGGGACCGGTGAGTCACTGTAACACTGGGGTACAGTACTGGTAGGGACGGGTCTGTCACTGTATAACACTGGGGTACAGTATTGGTAGAGACCCGTCTGTCACTGTTTCACACTGGGGTATAGTACTGGTGGGGACTGGTCTGTCAGTGTATAACACTGGGGTACAGTAGTGGTGGGTACAGTAGTGGTGGGGACAGGTCTGTCACTGTATAACACTGGGGTACAGTATTGGTGGGGACAGGTCTGTTAGTGCATAACACTGGGGTACAGTATTGGTGGGGACAGGTCTGTTAGTGCATAACACTGGGGTACAGTATTGGTGGGGACAGGTCTGTTACTGTATAACACTGGCGTACAGTACTGGTGGTTACAGGTCTGTCACTGCATAACACGGGTACAGTATTGGTGGGGACAGGTCTGTTAGTGCATAACACTGGGGTACAGTACTGGTGGGGACGGGTCTGTCACTGTATAACACGGGTACAGTACAGGTGGGGACAGTTCTGTTACTGTATAACACTGGGGTACAGTACTGGTGGGGACAGGTCTGTCCCTGTATATCACTGGGGTACTGTACTGGTGGGGACAGGTCTGTCTCTGTATATCACTGGGGTACAGTGCTGGTGGGGAAAGGTCAGTCACTATATAACACTGGGGTACAGTGTTGGTGGGGACAGGTCTGTCACTGTATAACACTGGGGTACAGTACTGGTGCGGACAGGTCCGTCACTGTATAACACTGGGGTACAGGACTGGTGTGGACAGGTCTGTCACTGTATAACACTGGGGTGCAGTACTGGTGGGGACAGATCTGTCACTATATAACACTGGGGAACAGTACTGGTGGTTACAGGTCTGTTACTGTATAACACTGGGGTACAGTACTGTTGGGGACAGGTCTGTCACTGTATAACACTGGGGTACAGTAGTGGTGGGTACAGTAGTGGTGGGGACAGGTCTGTCACTGTGTAACACTGGCGTACAGTACTGGTGGTTACAGGTCTGTCACTGCATAACACTGGGGTACAGTGCTGGTGGGGACAGGTCTGTCACTGTATAACACTGGGGTACTGTACTGGTGGGGATGGGTCTGTCACTGTATAACACTGGGGTACAGTGCTGGTGGGGACGGGTCTGTCACTGTATAACACTGGGGTACAGTACTGGTAGGGACAGGTCTGTCCCTGTATAACTCTGGGGTACAGTTGCTGTGGGGCAGGTCTGCCACTGTATAACACTGGGGTACAGTAGCTGTGGGGACGGGTCTGTCCCTGTATAACGCTGGGGTACAGTACCTGTGGGGACGGGTCTGGCCCTGTATAACGCTGGGGTACAGTACCTGTGGGGACGGGTCTGGCCCTGTATAACACTGGGGTACAGTACCTGTGGGGACGGGTCTGTCACTCTGTAACATTGGTGTACAGTACTAGTGGGGACCGGTCTGTTACTGTATACCACTGGGGTACAGTAGTGGTGTGGACAGGTCTGTCACTGTATAACACTGGGGTACAGTACTGGTGGGGACCGGTGAGTCACTGTGTAACACTGGGGTACAGTACTGGTGGGGACTGGTCTGTTACTGTATAACACTGGGGTACAGTACTGTTGGGGACAGGACTGTCACTGTATAACACTGGGGTACAGTACTGTTGGGGACAGGTCTGTCACTGTATAACACTGGGGTACAGTACTGGTGGTGACGGGTCTGTCACTGTATAACACTGGGGTACAGTACTGGTGGGGACAGGTTTGTTACTGTATAGCACTGGGGTACAGTACTGGTGGGGACAGGTGTGTCCCTGTATATCACTGGGGTACTGTACTGGTGGGGTCAGGTCTGTCTCTGTACATCACTGGGGTACAGTGCTGGTGGGGAAAGGTCAGTCACTATATAACACTGGGTTACAGTGTTGGTGGGGACAGGTCTGTCACTGTATAACACTGGGGTACAGGACTGGTGTGGACAGGTCTGTCACTGTATAACACTGGGGTACAGGACTGGTGGGGACAGGTCTGTCACTGCATAACACTGGGGTACAGGTCTGGTGTGGACAGGTCTGTCACTGTATAACACTGGGGTACAGTACTGGTGAGGACAGGTCTGTCACTGTATAACACTGGGGCACCGGACTGGTGTGGACAGGTCTGTCACTGTATCACACTGGGGTACAGTACTGGTGGGGACAGGTCTGTCCCTGTATAACACTGGGGTACAGTACTGGTGGGGACCGGTCTATTACTGTATAACACTGGGGAACAGTACTGGTGGTTACAGGTCTGTTACCGTATAACACTGGGGTACAGTACTGGTGGGGACAGGTCTGTCACTGTATAACACTGGGGTACAGTACTGGTGGGGACAGGTCTGTCACTGTATAACACTGGGGTACAGTACTGGTGGTGACAGGTCTGTCACTGTATCACACTGGGGTACAGTACTGGTGGGGACAGGTCTGTCCCTGTATAACACTGGGGTACAGTACTGGTGGGGACAGGTCTGTCACTGTATAACGCTGGGGTACAGTACTGGTGGGGGACAGGTCTGTCAGTGTATAACACTGGGGTACAGTACTGGTGGGGATAGATCTGTCACTGTATATCATTGGGGTACAGTACTGGTGGGGACAGGTCTGTCACTGCATAACACTGGCGTACAGTAATGGTGGGACAGGTCTGTCTCTGTATAACTCTGGGGTACAGTTGCTGTGGGACAGGTCTGCCACTGTATAACACTGGGGTACAGTAGCTGTGGGGACGGGTCTGTCACTCTGTAACACAGGTGTACAGTACTAGTGGGGACCGGTCTGTTACTGTATACCACTGGGGTACAATTCTGGTGGGGACAGGTCTGTCACTGTATAACACTGGGGTACAGTACTGGTGGGGACGGGTCTGTCACTGTATAACACTGGGGTACAGTACTGGTGGGGACGGGTCTGTCACTGTATAACACTGGGGTACAGTACTGTTGGGGACAGGTCTGTCACTCTATAGCCCTGGGGTACAGTATTAGTAGGGATCGGTCTGTCTCTGTGTAACATTGGGGTACAGTACTGTTGGGGACCGGTCTGTTATTGTATAACACTGGGGCACAGTACTGGTGGGGCAGGTCTGTCACTGTATAACACTGGGGTACAGTACTGATGGGGACAGGTCTGTCAGTGTATAACACTGGGGTACAGTAGTGGTGGGTACAGTAGTGGTGGGGACAGGTCTGTCACTGTGTAACACTGGCGTACAGTACTGGTGGGGACAGGTCTGTCACTGCATAACACTGGGGTATAGTGCTGGTGGGGACGGGTCTGTCACTGAATAACACTGGGGTAAAGTACTGGTAGGGACGGGTCTGTCCCTGTATAACTCTGGGGTACAGTTGCTGTGGGGCAGGTCTGTCCCTGTATAACGCTGGGGTACAGTACCTGTGGGGACGGGTCTGGCCCTGTATAACGCTGGGGTACAGTACCTGTGGGGACGGGTCTGGCCCTGTATAACGCTGGGGTACAGTACCTGTGGGGACGGGTCTGGCCCTGTATAACACTGGGGTACAGTACCTGTGGGGACGGGTCTGTCACTCTGTAACATTGGTGTACAGTACTAGTGGGGACCGGTCTGTTACTGTATACCACTGGGGTACAGTAGTGGTGTGGACAGGTCTGTCACTGTATAACACTGGGGTACAGTACTGGTGGGGACCGGTGAGTCACTGTGTAACACTGGGGTACAGTACTGGTGGGGACTGGTCTGTTACTGTATAACACTGGGGTACAGTACTGTTGGGGACAGGACTGTCACTGTATAACACTGGGGTACAGTACTGTTGGGGACAGGTCTGTCACTGTATAACACTGGGGTACAGTACTGGTGGTGACGGGTCTGTCACTGTATAACACTGGGGTACAGTACTGGTGGGGACAGGTCTGTCACTGTATAACACTGGGGTACAGTACTGGTCGGGACGGGTCTGTCACTGTATAACACTGCGGTACAGTACTGGTGGGGACAGGACTGTCACTGTTTCACACTGGGGTACAGTACTGGTGGGGACAGGTCTGTCACTGTATAACACTGGGGTACAGTACTGGTGGGGACAGGTCTGTCAGTGTATAACACTGGGGTACAGTACTGGTGGGGACAGGTCTGTCAGTGTATAACACTGGGGTACAGTACTGGTGGGGACAGGACTGTCACTGTTTCACACTGGTGTACAGTACTGTTGGGGACAGGTCTGTCACTGTATAACACTGCGGTACAGTACTGGTGGGGACAGGACTGTCACTGTTTCACACTGGGGTACAGTACTGGTGGGGACATGTCTGTCACTGTATAACACTGGGGTACAGTACTGGTGGGGACTGGTCTGTTACTGTATAACACTGGGGTACAGTACTGTTGGGGACAGGTCTGTCACTGTATAACACTGGGGTACAGTACTGTTGGGGACGGGTCTGTCACTGTATAACACTGGGGTACAGTACTGGTGGGGACGGGTCTGTCAGTGAATAACACTGGGGTACTGTACTGGTGGTTACAGGTCTGTTACTGCATAACACTGGCGTACAGTACTGGTAGGGACAGGTCTGTCACTGTATAACACTGGGGTACAGTACTGTTGGGGACGGGTCTGTCACTGTATAACACTGGGGTACAGTACTGGTGGGGACGGGTCTGTTACTGTATAACACTGGGGTACAGTACTGGTGGGGACAGGTGTGTCCCTGTATATCACTGGGGTACTGTACTGGTGGGGTCAGGTCTGTCTCTGTATATCACTGGGGTACAGTGCTGGTGGGGAAAGGTCAGTCACTATATAACACTGGGTTACAGTGTTGGTGGGGACAGGTCTGTCACTGTATAACACTGGGGTACAGGACTGGTGTGGACAGGTCTGTTCCTGTATAACACTGGGGTGCAGTACTGGTGGGGACAGGTCTGTCACTGTCTAACACTGGGGTACAGGACTGGTGTGGACAGGTCTGTCACTGTATAACACTGGGGTACAGTACTGGTGGGGACTGATCTGTCACTACATAACACTGGGGAACAGTACTGGTGGGGACGGGTCTGCTACTGTATTACATTGGGGTACAATGCCGGTGGGGGACACGTCTGCTACTGTATTATTACACTGGGGTACAGTGACGGTGGGGACGGACCTGTCCGTGTATAACACTGGGGTACAGTACTGGTGGGGACTGGTCTATCCCTGTATAACACTGGGGTACAGTACTGGTGGGTGCAGGTCTGTTACTGTTTAACATTAGGGTACAGTACTGGTGGGGACAGGTCTGTCACTGTATAACACTGGGGTACAGTACTGGTGGGGGACAGGTCTGTTACTGTATAACATTGGGGTACAGTACTGGTGGGGACGGGTCTGTCCCTGTATAACACTGGGGTACAGTTGCTGTGGGACAGGTCTGCCCCTGTATAACACTGGGGTACAGTAGCTGTGGGGACGGGTCTGTCCCTGTATATCACTGGGGTACAGTGCTGGTGGGGACAGGTCAGTCACTATATAACACTGGGTTACAGTGTTGGTGGGGACAGGTCTGTCTCTGTATATCACTGGGGTACAGTACTGGTGGGGACCGGTCTGTCAGTGCATAACACTGGGTACAGTACTGGTGGGGAACAGGTGAGACACTGTATAACATTGGGGTACAGTACTGGTGGGGACACGTCTGTTTGTATAACACTGGGGCACAGTACTGGTGGGGACAGGTCTGTCACTGTGTAACACTTGGACCCCACCTGATCTGCAGCGCTTTTCAAGCAGCACATTTTCAGCTGCTGTGCAATACTGGTGGTACAGTAATGTTGAGGGCCGGTCTGTCGCTGTATAACACTGGGGTACAGTACTGGTGTGGACTGGTCTGTCCCTGTATAACACTGGGGTACAGTACTGGTGGGGACAGGTCTGTCACTGTATAACACGGGTGCAGTACTGGTGGGGACAGGTCTGTCACTGTATAACACTGGGGTACAGTACTGGTGGGGACAGGTCTGTCACTGTATTACACTGGGGTACAGTACCTGTGGGACAGGTCTGTTACGGGATAACAAAGGGGTACAGTACTGGTGGGGATGGTCTGTCCCTGTATATCATTGGGGTACAGTACTGGTGGGGACAGGTCTGTCACTGTATAACACTGGGGTACAGTACTGGTGGGGGACAGGTCTGCTACTGTATTACACTGGGGTACAGTGACGGTGGGGACGGGTCTGCTACTGTATTACATTGGGGTACAATGCCGGTGGGGGACACGTCTGCTACTGTATTATTACTCTGGGGTACAGTGACGGTGGGGACGGACCTGTCCGTGTATAACACTGGGGTACAGTACTGGTGGGGACTGGTCTATCCCTGTATAACACTGGGGTACAGTACTGGTGGGTGCAGGTCTGTTACTGTTTAACATTAGGGTACAGTACTGGTGGGGACAGGTCTGTCACTGTATAACACTGGGGTACAGTACTGGTGGGGGACAGGTCTGTTACTGTATAACATTGGGGTACAGTACTGGTGGGGACGGGTCTGTCCCTGTATAACACTGGGGTACAGTTGCTGTGGGACAGGTCTGCCCCTGTATAACACTGGGGTACAGTAGCTGTGGGGACGGGTCTGTCCCTGTATAACACTGGGGTACAGTACCTGTGGGGACGGGTCTGTCACTCTGTAACATTGGTGTACAGTACTAGTGGGGACCGGTCTGTTACTGTATACCACTGGGGTATAGTAGTGGTGTGGACAGGTCTGTCACTGTATAACACTGGGGTACAGGACTGGTGGGGACTGATCTGTCACTACATAACACTGGGGTACAGTACTGGTGGGGACAGGTCTGTCACTGTGTCACACTGGGGTATAGTACTGGTGGGGACTGGTCTGTTACTGTATAACACTGGGGTACAGTACTGTTGGGGACAGGTCTGTCACTCTATAGCCCTGGGGTACAGTATTAGTAGGGATCGGTCTGTCTCTGTGTAACATTGGGGTACAGTACTGTTGGGGACCGGTCTGTTATTGTATAACACTGGGGTACAGTACTGGTGGGGCAGGTCTGTCACTGTATAACACTGGGGTACAGTACTGGTGGGGACGGGTCTGTCTCTGTGTAACATTGGGGTACAGTACTGTTGGGGACCGGTCTGTTACTGTATAACACTGGGGTACAGTACTGGTAGGGGACAGGTCTGTCCCTGTACAACGCTGGGGTACAGTACCTGTGGGGACGGGTCTGTCACTCTGTAACATTGGTGTACAGTACTAGTGGGGACCGGTCTATTACTGTATACCACTGGGGTACAGTAGTGGTGTGGACAGGTCTGTCACTGTATAACACTGGGGTACAGTAGTGGTGTGGACAGGTCTGTCACTGTATAACACTGGGGTACAATACTGGTGGGGACAGGTCTGTCATTGTATAACACTGGGGTACAATACTGGTGGGGACAGGTCTGTCACTGTATAACACTGGTGTACAGTACTGGTAGGGACCGGTCTGTTACTGTATAACACTGGGGTACAGTACTGGTGGGGACAGGTCTGTTACTGTATAACACTGGGGTACAGTACTGGTAGGGGACAGGTCTGTCCCTGTATAACACTGGGGTACAGTACTGGTGGGGACGGGTCTGTCACTGTATAACACTGGGGTACAATACTGGTGGGAATGGGTCTGTCACTGTATAACACTGGGGTACCGTACTGGTAGGGGACAGGTCTGTCCCTGTATAACGCTGGGGTACAGTACCTGTGGGGACGGGTCTGTCACTCTGTAACATTGGTGTACAGTACTAGTGGGGACCGGTCTGTTACTGTATACCACTGGGGTACAGTAGTGGTGTGGACAGGTCTGTCACTGTATAACACTGGGGTACAATACTGGTGTGGACAGGTCTGTCACTGTATAACACTGGGGTACAATACTGGTGGGGACAGGTCTGTCATTGTATAACACTGGGGTACAATACTGGTGGGGACAGGTCTGTCACTGTATAACACTGGTGTACAGTACTGGTAGGGACCGGTCTGTTACTGTATAACACTGGGGTACAGTACTGGTGGGGACAGGTCTGTTACTGTATAACACTGGGGTACAGTACTGGTAGGGGACAGGTCTGTCCCTGTATAACACTGGGGTACAGTACTGGTGGGGACGGGTCTGTCACTGTATAACACTGGGGTACAGTACTGGTAGGGACGGGTCTGTCACTGTATAACACTGGGGTACAGTATTGGTAGAGACCCGTCTGTCACTGTTTCACACTGGGGTATAGTACTGGTGGGGACTGGTCTGTCAGTGTATAACACTGGGGTACAGTAGTGGTGGGTACAGTAGTGGTGGGGACAGGTCTGTCACTGTATAACACTGGGGTACAGTATTGGTGGGGACAGGTCTGTTAGTGCATAACACTGGGGTACAGTATTGGTGGGGACAGGTCTGTTAGTGCATAACACTGGGGTACAGTATTGGTGGGGACAGGTCTGTTACTGTATAACACTGGCGTACAGTACTGGTGGTTACAGGTCTGTCACTGCATAACACGGGTACAGTATTGGTGGGGACAGGTCTGTTAGTGCATAACACTGGGGTACAGTACTGGTGGGGACGGGTCTGTCACTGTATAACACAGGGGTACAGTACAGGTGGGGACAGTTCTGTTACTGTATAACACTGGGGTACAGTACTGGTGGGGACAGGTCTGTCCCTGTATATCACTGGGGTACTGTACTGGTGTGGACAGGTCTGTCTCTGTATATCACTGGGGTACAGTGCTGGTGGGGAAAGGTCAGTCACTATATAACACTGGGGTACAGTGTTGGTGGGGACAGGTCTGTCACTGTATAACACTGGGGTACAGAACTGGTGTGGACAGGTCTGTCACTGTATAACACTGGGGTACAGTACTGGTGCGGACAGGTCCGTCACTGTATAACACTGGGGTACAGGACTGGTGTGGACAGGTCTGTCACTGTATAACACTGGGGTGCAGTACTGGTGGGGACAGATCTGTCACTATATAACACTGGGGAACAGTACTGGTGGTTACAGGTCTGTTACTGTATAACACTGGGGTACAGTACTGTTGGGGACAGGTCTGTCACTGTATAACACTGGGGTACAGTAGTGGTGGGTACAGTAGTGGTGGGGACAGGTCTGTCACTGTGTAACACTGGGGTACAGTAGTGGTGGGTACAGTACTGGTGGTTACAGGTCTGTCACTGCATAACACTGGGGTACAGTGCTGGTGGGGACAGGTCTGTCACTGTATAACACTGGGGTACAGTACTGGTGGGGATGGGTCTGTCACTGTATAACACTGGGGTACAGTGCTGGTGGGGACGGGTCTGTCACTGTATAACACTGGGGTACAGTACTGGTAGGGGACAGGTCTGTCCCTGTATAACTCTGGGGTACAGTTGCTGTGGGACAGGTCTGCCACTGTATAACACTGGGGTACAGTAGCTGTGGGGACGGGTCTGTCCCTGTATAACGCTGGGGTACAGTACCTGTGGGGACGGGTCTGTCACTGTGTAACACTGGCGTACAGTACTGGTGGTTACAGGTCTGTCACTGCATAACACTGGGGTACAGTATTGGTGGGGACAGGTCTGTCAGTGCATAACACTGGGGTACAGTACTGGTGGGGACAGGTCTGTCCCTGTATAACACTGGGGTACAGTACCTGTGGGGACGCGGACTCTGTCAGTATAACACAGTAACAGACCGGTCCCTACCAGTACTGTAGGAGAAAGTGAGGACTGCAGATGCTGGCGATCAGAGCTGATAATGTGTTACTGGAAAAGCGCAGCGGGACAGGGAGCATCCAAGGAACAGGAGAATCAACGTTTCAGGCATGAGCCCTTCTTTAGGAATCCTGAAGAAGGGCTAATGCCCATAACGTCGTTTCTCCTGCTCCTTGGATGCTGCCTGACCTGCCGCGCTTTCGAGCAGCACATTTTCAGCTGCTGTACAATACTGGTGGTGACAGGTCTGTCCCTGTATAACACTGGGGTACAGTACTGGTGGGGACAGGTCTGTCCCTGTGTAACACTGGGGTACAGTACTGGTGGGGACAGGTCTATCCCTGCATAACACTGGGGTGCAGTACTGGTGGGGACAGGCCTGTCTCTGTGTAACACTGGGGTACAGTACTGGTGGGGACAGGTCTGTCCCTGTATAACACTGGGGTACAGTACTAGTGGGGACAGGTCTGTCCCTGTATAACACTGGGGTACAGTACTGGTGGGGACAGGTCTGTCACTGTATAACACTGGGGTACAGTACTGGTGGGGACGGGTCTGTTACTGTATAACACTGGGGTGCAGTACTGGTGGGGACAGGTCTGTCCCTGTGTAACACTGGGGTACAGTACTGGTGGGGACAGGTCTGTCCCTGTATAACACTGGGGTACAGTACTGGTGGGGACGCGTCTGTCCCTGTATAACACTGGGGTACAGTACCTGTGGGGACGGGTCTGTCCCTGTATAACACTGGGGTACAGTACCTGTGGGGACAGGTCTGTCCCTGTATAACACTGGGGCACAGTACCTGTGGGGACGGGTCTGTCCCTGTATAACACTGGGGTACAGAACCTGTGGGGACGCGGACTCTGTCAGTATAACACAGTAACAGACCGGTCCCTACCAGTACTGTAGGAGAAAGTGAGGACTGCAGATGCTGGCGATCAGAGCTGATAATGTGTTACTGGAAAAGCGCAGCAGGTCAGGGAGCATTCAAGGAACAGGAGAATCAACGTTTCAGGCATGAGCTCTTCTTTAGGAATCCTGAAGAAGGGCTCATGCCCATAACGTCGTTTCTCCTGCTCCTTGGATGCTGCCTGACCTGCAGCGCTTTTCGAACAGCACATTTTCAGCTGCTGTACAATACTGGTGGTGACAGGTCTGTCCCTGTATAACACTGGGGTACAGTACTGGTGGTGACAGGTCTGTCCCTGTATAACACTGGGGTGCAGTACTGGTGGGACAGGTCTGTCTCTGTATATCACTGGGGTACAGTGATGGTGGGGACAGGTCAGTCACTATATAACACTGGGTTACAGTGTTGGTGGGGACAGGTCTGTCTGTATAACACTGGGGTACAGTACTGGTGGGGACCGGTCTGTCAGTGCATAACACTGGGTACTGTACTGGTGGGGAACAGGTGAGACACTGTATAACACTGGGGTACAGTACTGGTGGGGACAGATCTGTTACTATATGACACTGGGGTACAGTACTGGTGGGGACAGGTCTGTCCCTGTATAACACTGGGGTACAGTACTGGTGGTTACAGGTCTGTCACTGCATAACACTGGCATACACTAATAGTGGGGACAGGTCTGTCACTATATAACACTGGGGTACAGTACTGGTGGGGACAGGTCTGTCTGTATAACATTGGGGTACAGCACTGGTGGGGACAGGTCTGTCACTGTGTAACACTGGGACCCCACCTGACCTGCAGCGCTTTTCAAGCAGCAAATTTTCAGCTGCTGTACAATACTGGTGGTACAGTAATGTTGAGGGCAGGTCTGTGTCTGTATAACAGTGGGGTACAGTACTGGTGGGGACAGGTCTGTCCCTATATAACACTGGGGTACAGTACTGGTGGGGACAGGTGTGTTCCTGTATAACACTGGGGTACAGTACTGGTGGGGACAGGTCTTTACTGTGTAACACTGGGGTACAGTACTGGTGGGGACAGATCTGTCACTGTGTAACACTGGGGTACAGTACTGGTGGGGACAGGTCTGTCACTGTATAACACTGGGGTACAGTACTGGTGGACAGATCTGTTACTGTATTACACTGGGGTACAGTACTGGTGGGGACAGGTCTGTCACTGTATAACACTGGGGTACAGTACTGGTGGACAGATCTGTTACTGTATTACACTGGGGTACAGTACTGGTGGGGACAGGTCTGTCTGTATAACACTGGGGTACAGTACTGGTGGGGACAGATCTGTTGCTGTATAACACTGGGGTACAGTACTGGTGGACAGATCTGTTACTGTATAACACTGCGGTACAGTACTGGTGGGGACAGGTCTGTCACTATATAACACTGGGGTACAGTACTGGTGGGGACAGGTCTGTTACTGTATAACACTGGGTTACAGTGTTGGTGGGGACAGGTCTGTCTCTGTATATGACTAGGGTACAGTTCTGGTGGGGACCGGTCTGTCAGTGCATAACACTGGGTACAGTACTGGTGGGCAACAGGTGAGACACTGTATAACACTGGGTGTGAGTACTGGTGGTTACAGGTCTGTCACTGCATAACACTGGGGTACAGTAATGGTGGGGACAGGTCTGTCACTGCATAACACTGGGGTACAGTACTGGTGGGGATAGGTCTGTCACTGTATAACACTGGGGTACAGTAATGGTGGGGACGGGTCTGTCCCTGTATAAACACTGGGGTACAGTACTGGTGGGGACAGATCTGTCACTATATAACACTGGGGTACAGTACTGATGGGGACAGGTCTGTCCCTGTATAACACTGGGGTACAGTACTGGTGGGGACAGGTCTGTCTCTGTATATCACTGGGGTACAGTACTGGGGGGGACCGGTCTGTCAGTGCATAACACTGGGTACTGTACTGGTGGGGCACAGGTGAGACACTGTAGAACATTGGGGTACAGTACTGGTGGGGACAGGTCTGTCACTGTATAACACTGGGGTACAGTACTGGTGGGGACAGGTCTGTCACTGTGTAACACTGGGACCCCAGCTGACCTGCAGCGCTTTTCAAGCAGCACGTTTTCAGCTGCTGTACAATACTGGTGGTACAGTAATGTTGAGGGCAGGTCTGTCGCTGTATAACAGTGGGGTACAGTACTGGTGTGGACATGTATAACACTGGGGTACAGTACCTGTAGGGACCGGTCTGTCCCTGTATTACACTGGGGTACAGTACTGGTGGGGACAGGTCTGTTACTGTATAACACTGGGGTACAGTACCTGTGGGGACGCGGACTCTGTCAGTATAACACTGGGGTACAGTACTGGTGGGGGCTTTTCGGTCCCTGTATAACACTGGGGTACAGTACCTGTGGGGACAGGTCTGTCACTGTATAACACTGGGGTACAGTACCTGTGGGGACGGGTCTGTCCCTGTATAACACTGGGGTACAGTACTGGTGGGGACAGGTCTGTCCCTGTATAACACTGGGGTACAGTACCTGTGGGGACAGGTCTGTCCCTGTATAACACTGGGGTACAGTACCTGTGGGGACGGGTCTGTCCCTGTATAACACTGGGGTACAGTACTGGTGGGGACAGGTCTGTCCCTGTATAACACTGGGGTACAGTACCTGTGGGGACAGGTCTGTCCCTGTATAACACTGGGGCACAGTACCTGTGGGGACGGGTCTGTCCCTGTATAACACTGGGGTACAGAACCTGTGGGGACGCGGACTCTGTCAGTATAACACAGTAACAGACCGGTCCCTACCAGTACTGTAGGAGAAAGTGAGGACTGCAGATGCTGGCGATCAGAGCTGATAATGTGTTACTGGAAAAGCGCAGCGGGTCAGGGAGCATCCAAGGAACAGGAGAATCAACGTTTCAGGCATGAGCCCTTCTTTAGGAATCCTGAAGAAGGGCTAATGCTCATAACGTCGTTTCTCCTGCTCCTTGGATGCTGCCTGACCTGCCGCGCTTTCGAGCAGCACATTTTCAGCTGCTGTACAATACTGGTGGTGACAGGTCTGTCCCTGCATAACACTGGGGTGCAGTACTGGTGGGGACAGGTCTATCCCTGTATAACACTGGGGTACAGTACTGGTGGGGACAGGCCTGTCTCTGTGTAACACTGGGGTACAGTACTGGTGGGGACAGGTCTGTCACTGTATAACACTGGGGTACAGTACTGGTGGCGGACAGGTCTGTCCCTGTATAACACTGGGGTACAGTACTGGTGGGGACAGGACTGTCACTGTATAACACTGGGGTACAGTACTGGTGGTGACAGGTCTGTCCCTGTATAACACTGGGGTACAGTACTGGTGGGGGACAGGTCTGTCAGTGTATAACATTGGTGTACAGTACTGGTGGGGGACAGGTCTGTCAGTGTATAACACTGGGGTACAGTACTGGTGGGGACAGGTCTATCAGTGTATAACATTGGGGTACAGTACTGGTGGGGACAGGTCTGTCGCTGTATAACACTGGGGTACAGTACTGGTGGGGACTTTTCGGTCCCTGTATAACACTGGGGTACAGTACTGGTGGGGATGGATCTGTCCCTGTATAACACTGGGGTACAGTACCTGTGGGGACAGGTCTGTCCCTGTATAACACTGGGGTACAGTACCTGTGGGGACGGGTCTGTCCCTGTATAACACTGGGGTACAGAACCTGTGGGGACGCGGACTCTGTCAGTATAACACAGTAACAGACCGGTCCCTACCAGTACTGTAGGAGAAAGTGAGGACTGCAGATGCTGGCGATCAGAGCTGATAATGTGTTACTGGAAAAGCGCAGCGGGTCAGGGAGCATCCAAGGAACAGGAGAATCAACGTTTCAGTCATGAGCCCTTCTTTAGGAATCCTGAAGAAGGGCTAATGCCCATAACGTCGTTTCTCTTGCTCCTTGGATGCTGCCTGACCTGCAGCGCTTTTCGAGCAGCACATTTTCAGCTGCTGTCCAATACTGGTGGTGACAGGTCTGTCCCTGTATAACACTGGGGTACAGTACTGGTGGGGACAGGTCTGTCCCTGTATAACACTGGGGTACAGTACTGGTGGGGACAGGTCTATCCCTGTATAACACTGGGGTACAGTACTGGTGGTGACAGGTCTATCCCTGTATAACACTGGGGTACAGTACTGGTGGTGACAGGTCTGTCCCTGTATAACACTGGGGTACAGTACTGGTGGGGACAGGTCAGTCACTATATAACACTGGGTTACACTGTTGGTGGGGACAGGGCTGTCTCTGTATATCACTGGGGTACAGTACTGGTGGGGACCGGTCTGTCAGTGCATAACGCTGGGTACAGTTCTGGTGGGGACAGGTCTGTCAGTGCATAACACTGGGGTACAGTAATGGTGGGGACAGATCTGTTACATGTCTTGCACTGGGGTACAGTACTGGTGGTGACAGGTCTATCCCTGTATAACACTGGGGTACAGTACTGGTGGTGACAGGTCTGTCCCTGTATAACACTGGGGTACAGTACTGGTGGGGACAGGTCAGTCACTATATAACACTGGGTTACACTGTTGGTGGGGACAGGGCTGTCTCTGTATATCACTGGGGTACAGTACTGGTGGGGACCGGTCTGTCAGTGCATAACGCTGGGTACAGTTCTGGTGGGGACAGGTCTGTCAGTGCATAACACTGGGGTACAGTAATGGTGGGGACAGATCTGTTACATGTATTACACTGGGGTACAGTACTGGTGGGGACAGATCTGTTACTGTATTACACTGGGGTACAGGACTGGTGGGGACAGGTCTGTCAGTGTATAACTCTGGGGTACAGTACTGGTGGGGACAGGTCTGTCGCTGTATAACACTGGGGTACAGTACTGGTAGGGACTTTTCGGTCCCTGTATAACACTGGGGTACAGTACTGGTGGGGACAGGTCTGTCACTGTGTAACACTGGGACCCCACCTGACCTGCAGGGCTTTTCAAGCAGTACATTTTCAGCTGCTGTACAATACTGGTGGTACAGTAATGTTGAGAGCAGGTCTGTCGCTGTATAACACTGGTGTACAGTACTGGTGGGGACAGATCTGTTACTGTATTACACTGGGGTACAGTACTGGTGGGGAGCGGTCTGTCAGTGTATAACACTGGGGTACAGTACTGGTGGACAGATCTGTTACTGTATTACACTGGGGTACTGGACTGGTGGGGACAGGTCTGTCAGTGTATAACACTGGGGTACAGTACTGGTGGGGACAGGTCTGTCACTGTATCACACTGGGGTACAGTACTGGTGGGGACAGGTCTGTTACTGTATTACACTGGGGTACAGTACTGGTGGGGACAGGTCTGTCACTGTATAACACTGGGGTACAATACTGGTGGGGGCTTTTCGGTCCCTGTATAACACTGGGGTACAGTACTGG
This sequence comes from Chiloscyllium punctatum, assembly GCF_047496795.1. NCBI lineage: Eukaryota > Metazoa > Chordata > Chondrichthyes > Orectolobiformes > Hemiscylliidae > Chiloscyllium > Chiloscyllium punctatum. Next base: position 70,798,522 of record NC_092756.1, on the reverse strand, counting down.
TGGGGACAGTTCTGTTCCTGTATAACACTGGGGTACAGTACTGGTGGGGACAGGTCTGTTCCTGTATAACACTGCGGTACAGTACTGGTGGGGACGGGTCTGTCCCTGTATAACACTGGGGTACAGTGCAGGTGGGGATGGATTTGTCCCTGTATAACACTGGGGTACAGTACCTGTGGGGACAGGTCTGTCGCTGTATAACACTGGGGTACAGTACTGGTGGGGACGGGTCTGTCACTGTATAACACTGGGGTACAGTTCTCGTGGGGACAGGTCTGTCACTGTATAACACTGGGGTACAGTACCTGTGGGGACAGGTCTGTCCCTGTATAACACTGGGGTACAGTACCTGTGGGGACGGGTCTGTCCCTGTATAACACGGGTACAGTACCTGTAGGGACGGGTCTGTCCCTGTATAACACTGGGGTACAGTACCTGTGGGGACGGGTCTGTCCCTGTATAATACTGGGGTACAGTACCTGTGGGGACGGGTCTGTCCCTGTATAACACTGGGGTACAGTACCTGTGGGGACGGGTCTGTCCCTGTATAACACTGGGGTACAGTACCTGTAGGGACGGGTCTGTCCCTGTATAACACTGGGGTACAGTACCTGTGGGAACGGGTCTGTCCCTGTATAACACTGGGATGCAGTACCTGTGGGGACGGGTCTGTCCCTGTATAACATTGGGGTACAGTACCTGTGGGGACGGGTCTGTCCCTGTATAACACTGGGGTACAGTACCTGTGGGGACGGGTCTGTCACTGTATAACACTGGGGTACAGTACCTGTGGGGACGGGTCTGTCCCTGTATAACACTGGGGTACAGTACCTGTGGGGACGGGTCTGTCACTGTATAACACTGGGGTACAGTACCTGTGGGGACAGGTCTGTCCCTGTATAACACTGGGGTACAGTACTGGTGGGGACAGGTCTGTCCCTGTATAACACTGGGGTACAGTACTGGTGGGGGACAGGTCTGTCTCTGTATAACACTGGCGTACAGTACTGGTGGGGGACAGGTCTGTCCCTGTATAACACTGGGGTACAGTACTGGTGGGGGACAGGTCTGTCCCTGTATAACACTGGGGTACAGTGCTGGTGGTGACAGGTCTGTCTGTATAACACTGGGGTACAATACTGGTGGGCACAGGTCTGTCTGAAAACACTGGGGTACAGTACTGGTGGGGACAGGTCTGTCACTGTGTAACACTGGGACCCCACCTGACCTGCAGCGCTTTTCAAGCAGCACATTTTCTGCTGCTGTACAATACTGGTGGTACCGTAATGTTGAGGGCAGGTCTGTCGCTGTATAACAGTGGGGTACAGTACTGGTGGGGACAGGTGTGTTCCTGTATAACACTGGGGTACACTACTGGTGTGGACAGGTCTTTACTGTGTAACACTGGGGTACAGTACTGGTGGGGAGCGGTCTGTCAGTGTATAACACGGGGGTACAGTACTGGTGGGGACAGATCTGTTACTGTATTACACTGGGGTACAGTACTGGTGGGGACATATCTGTCAGTGTATAACACTGGGGTACAGTACTGGTGGGGACAGGTCTGTCACTGTATCACACTGGGGTACAGTACTGGTGGGGACAGGTCTGTCACTGTATAACACTAAAGTACAGTACTGGTAGGGACTTTTCGGTCCCTGTATAACACTGGGGTACAGTACTGGTGGCGACAGGTCTGTTCCTGTGTAACATTGGGGTACAGCGCCGGTGAGGATGGATTTGTCCCTGTATAACACTGGGGTACAGTACTGGTGGGGACAGGTCTGTTACTATATTACGGTGGGATACAGTTCTGGTGGGGACAGGTCTGTCAGTGCATAACACTGGGGTACTGTACTGGGTGACACGTCTGTCTCCATATAACACTGGGGTACTGTACTGGGGGACAGGTCTGTCTCTATATAACACTGGGGTACAATACTGGTAGGGATGGCTCTGTCCCTGTATAATATTGGGGTACAGTATTGGTAGAGGCCAGTCTGTCTCTGTATAGCACTGGGGTACAGTACTGTTGGGGACTGGTCTGTTCCTGTATAACACTGGGGTACAGTATTCGTGGGGAGCGGTCTGTCAGTGTATAACACTGGGGTACAGTACTGGTGGGGACAGATCTGTTACTGTATTACACTGGGGTACAGTACTGGTGGGGACAGATCTGTTACTGTATTACACTGGGGTACAGTACTGGTGGGGACAGATCTGTTACTGTATAACACTGGGGTACAGTACTGGTGGGGACAGGTCTGTCGCTGTATAACACTGGGGTACAGTACTGGTGGGGACAGGTCTGTCACTGTATAACACTGGGGTACAGTACTGGTAGGGACTTTTCGGTCCCTGTATAACACTGGGGTACAGTACTGGTGGGGATGGATCTGTCCCTGTATAACACTGGGGTACAGTACCTGTGGGGACGGGTCTGTCCCTGTATAACACTGGGGTACAGTACCTGTGGGGACGGGTCTGTCCCTGTATAACACTGGGGTACAGTACCTGTGGGGACGGGTCTGTCCCTGTATAACACTGGGGTACAGTACTGGTGGGGATGGATCTGTCCCTGTATAACACTGGGGTACAGTACCTGTGGGGACAGGTCTGTCCCTGTATAACACTGGGGTACAGTACCTGTGGGGACGGGTCTGTCCCTGTATAACACTGGGGTACAGAACCTGTGGGGACGCGGACTCTGTCAGTATAACACAGTAACAGACCGGTCCCTACCAGTACTGTAGGAGAAAGTGAGGACTGCAGATGCTGGCGATCAGAGCTGATAATGTGTTACTGGAAAAGCGCAGCAGGTCAGGGAGCATCCAAGGAACAGGAGAATCAACGTTTCAGGCATGAGCCCTTCTTTAGGAATCCTGAAGAAGGGCTCATGCCCATAACGTCGTTTCTCCTGCTCCTTGGATGCTGCCTGACCTGCAGCGCTTTTCGAGCAGCACATTTTCAGCTGCTGTACAATACTGGTGGTGACAGGTCTGTCCCTGTATAACACTGGGGTACAGTACTGGTGGTGACAGGTCTGTCCCTGTATAACACTGGGGTACAGTACTTGTGGGGACAGGTCTGATACTGTATAACACTGCGGTACAGTACTGGTGGGGACGGGTCTGTCACTGTATAACACTGGGGTACAGTACTGGTGGGGGACAGGTCTGTCCCTGTATAACACTGGGGTACGGTACTGGTGGTGACAGGTCTGTCCCTGTATAACACTGGGGTACAGTACTTGTGGGGACAGGTCTGTTACTGTATAACACTGGGGTATAGTACTGGTCGGGACAGGTCTGTCCCTGTATAACATTGGTGTACAGTACTGGTGGGGAGCGGTCTGTCAGTGTATAACACTGGGGTACAGTACTGGTGGACAGATCTCTTACTGTATTACACTGGGGTACTGGACTGGGGGGGACAGGTCTGTCAGTGTATAACACTGGGGTACAGTACTGGTGGGGACAGGTCTGTCACTGTATAACACTGGGGTACAGTACTGGTGGGGACAGGTCTTTCACTATATAACACTGGGGTACAGTACTGGTGGGGACAGGTCTGTCACTGTATCACACTGGGGTACAGTACTGGTGGGGACAGGTCTGTTACTGTATAACACTGGGGTACAATACTGGTGGGGACAGGTCTATTTCTGAAATTACTGGGGTACAGTACTGGTGGGGACAGGTCTGTCTCTGTATATCACTGGGGTACAGTACTGGTGGGGACCGGTCTGTCAGTGCATAACACTGGGTACAGTACTGGTGGTGAACAGGTGAGACACTGTATAACACTGGGTGTGAGTACTGGTGGTTACAGGTCTGTCCCTGTATAACACTGGGTACAGTACTGGTGGGGGACAGGTGAGACACTGTATAACACTGGGTGTGAGTACTGGTGGTTACAGGTCTGTCACTGCATAACACTGGGGTACAGTAATGGTGGGGACAGATCTGTCTCTATATAACACTGGGGTACAGTACTGGTGGGGACAGGTCTGTCAGTGCATAACACTGGGGTACAGTAATGGTGGGGACATATCTGTCGCTATATAACACTGGGGTACAGTACTGGTGGGGACAGGTCTGTCAGTGCATAACACTGGGGTCCAGTACTGGTGGGGACAGGTCTGTCACTGTGTAACACTGGGACCCCACCTGACCTGCAGCGCTTTTCAAGCAGCACATTTTCAGCTGCTGTACAATACTGGTGGTACAGTAATGTTGAGGGCAGGTCTGTCGCTGTATAACAGTGGGGTACAGTACTGGTGGGGAGAGGTCTGTTACTGTATTACACTGGGGTACTGGACTGGTGGGGACAGGTCTGTCAGTGTATAACACTGGGGTACTGGACTGGTGGGGACAGGTCTGTCAGTGTATAACACTGGGGTACAGTACTGGTGGGGACAGGTCTGTCACTGTATCACACTGGGGTACAGTACTGGTGGGGACAGGTCTGTTACTGTTTAACACTGGGGTACAGTACTGGTGGGGACAGGTCTGTCACTGTATAACACTGGGGTACAGTACTGGTAGGGACTTTTTGGTCCCTGTATAACACTGGGGTACAGTGCCGGTGGGGATGGATTTGTCCCTGTATAACACTGGGGTACAGTACCTGTGGGGACAGGTCTGTCTCTGTATAACAGTGGGGTACAGTACTGGTGGGGACATGTCTGTCGCTGTATAACACTGGGGTACAGTACTGGTGGGGACAGGTCTGTCCCTGTATAACATTGGGGTACAGTCCTGGTGGGGATAGGTCGGTCCCTGTATAACACTGGGGTACAGTACTGGTGGGGTCAGGTCTGTTACTGTTTAACACTGGGGTACAGTACTGGTGGGGACAGGTCTGTCACTGTATAACACTGGGGTACAGTACTGGTGGGGACAGGTCTATTTCTGAAATTACTGGGGTACAGTACTGGTGGGGACAGGTCTGTCCCTGTATAACACTGGGGTACAGTACTGGTGGGGACGGGTCTGTTACTGTATAACACTGGGGTACAGTACTGGTGGGGACAGGTGTATTTCTGAAATTACTGGGGTACAGTACTGGTGGGGACAGGTCTGTCTCTATATAACACTGGGGTACAGTACTGGTGGGGACAGGTCTGTCCCTGTATAACACTGGGGTACAGTACTGGTGGGGACAGGTCTGTCCCTGTATAACACTGGGGTACAGTACTGGTGGGGGACAGGTCTGTTACTGTATAACACTGGGGTACAGTACTGGTGGGGGACAGGTCTGTCACTGTATAACACTGGGGTACAGTACTGGTGGGGACAGGTCTATCCCTGCATAACACTGGGGTACAGTACTGGTGGTGACAGGTCTATCCCTGTATAACACTGGGGTACAGTACTGGTGGTGACAGGTCTGTCCCTGTATAACACTGGGGTACAGTACTGGTGGGGACAGGTCTGTTACTGTTTAACACTGGGGTACAGTACTGGTGGGGACAGGTCTGTCAGTGTATAACACTGGGGTACAGTACTGGTAGGGACTTTTTGGTCCCTGTATAACACTGGGGTACAGTACCTGTGGGGACAGGTCTGTCTCTGTATAACAGTGGGGTACAGTACTGGTGGGGACATGTCTGTCGCTGTATAACACTGGGGTACAGTACTGGTGGGGACAGGCCTGTCCCTGTATAACATTGGGGTACAGTCCTGGTGGGGACAGTCTGTCCCTGTATAACACTGGGGTACAGTACTGGTGGGGACAGGTCTATTTCTGAAATTACTGGGGTACAGTACTGGTGGGGACAGGTCTGTCACTGTATAACACTGGGGTACAGTACTGGTGGGGACAGGTCTATTTCTGAAATTACTGGGGTACAGTACTGGTGGGGACAGGTCTGTCCCTGTATAACACTGGGGTACAGTACTGGTGGGGACAGGTCTATTTCTGAAATTACTGGGGTACAGTACTGGTGGGGACAGGTCTGTCAGTGCATAACACTGGGGTACAGTAATGGTGGGGATATATCTGTCACTATATAACACTGGGGTACAGTACTGGTGGGGACAGGTCTGTTACTGTATAACACTGGGGTACAGTACTGGTGGGGGACAGGTCTGTCACTGTAAAACACTGGGGTACAGTACTGGTGGGGACAGGTCTATCCCTGCATAACACTGGGGTACAGTACTGGTGGGGACAGGTCTATCCCTGCATAACACTGGGGTACAGTACTGGTGGTGACAGGTCTATCCCTGTATAACACTGGGGTACAGTACTGGTGGGGACAGGTCTGTCCCTGTATAACACTGGGGTACAGTACTGGTGGGGACAGGTTTGTCCCTGTATAACACTGGGGTACGGTACTGGTGGGGGACAGGTCTGTCAGTGTATAACACTGGGGTACAGTACTGGTGGTGACAGGTCTATCCCTGTATAACACTGGGGTACAGTACTGGTGGGGGACAGGTCTGTCCCTGTATAACACTGGGGTACAGTACTGGTGGGGGACAGGTCTGTTAATGTATAACACTGGGGTACAGTACTGGTGGGGGACAGGTCTATCCCTGTATAACACTGGGGTACAGTACTGGTGGGGACAGGTCTGTCCCTGTATAACACTGGGGTACAGTACTGGTGGGGGACAGGTCTGTTACTGTATAACACTGGGGTACAGTACTGGTGGGGGACAGGTCTATCCCTGTACAACACTGGGGCACAGTACTGGTGGGGACAGATCTGTCACTATATAACACTGGGGTACAGTACTGGTGGGGACAGGTCTGTCACTGTATAACACTGGGGAACAGTATTGGTGGGGAGCGGTCTGTCAGTGTATAACACAGGGGTACAGTACTGGTGGGGACAGATCTGTTACTGTATTACACTGGGGTACAGTACTGGTGGGGACAGATCTGTTACTATATTACACTGGGGTACAGTACTGGTGGGGACAGGTCTGTCACTGTATAACACTGGGGTACAGTACTGGTGGGGACAGGTCTGTCCCTGTATAACACTGGGGTACAGTACTGGTGTGGACAGGTCTGTCCCTGTATAACACTGGGGTACGGTACTGGTGGGGACAGGTCTGTCCCTGTATAACACTGGGTTACAGTGTTGGTGGGGACAGGTCTGTCTCTGTATATCACTGGGTTACGGTACTGGGGGGGACCGGTCTGTCAGTGCATAACACTGGGTACAGTACTGGTGGGGAACAGGTGAGACACTGTATAACACTGGGGTACAGTACTGGTGGGGACAGGTCTGTCAGTGCATAACACTGGGGACCAGTACTGGTGGTGACAGGTCTGTCACTGTGTAATACTGGGACCCCACCTGACCTGCAGCGCTTTTCAAGCAGCACATTTTCAGCTGCTGTACAATACTAGTGGTACAGTAATGTTGAGGGCAGGTCTGTCGCTGTATAACAGTGGGGTGCAGTACTGGTGTGGACTGGTCTGTCCCTGTATAACACTGGGGTACAGTACTTGTGGGGACAGGTCTGTAACTGTATAACACTGGGGTATAGTACTGGTCGGGACAGGTCTGTCCCTGTATAACACTGGGGTACACTACTGGTGTGGACTGGTCTTTCCCTGTATAACACTGGGGTACAGTACTGGTGGGGACAGGTCTGTCAGTGTATAACACTGGGGTACAGTACTGGTGGGGAGCGGTCTGTCCCTGTATAACACTGGTGTACAGTACTGGTGGGGAGCGGTCTGTCAGTGTATAACACTGGGGTACAGTACTGGTGGACAGATCTGTTACTGTATTACACTGGGGTACTGGACTGGTGGGGACAGGTCTGTCAGTGTATAACACTGGGGTACAGTACTGGTGGGGACAGGTCTGTCACTGTATAACACTGGGGTACAATACTGGTGGGGACTTTTCGGTCCCTGTATAACACTGGGGTACAGTACTGGTGGGGACTTTTCGGTCCCTGTATAACACTGGGGTACAGTACTGGTGGGGACAGGTCTGTTCCTGTATAACACTGGGGTACAGTACTGGTGGGGACAGGTCTGTCACTGTATAACACTGCGGTGCAGTACTGGTGGGGACGGGTCTGTCACTGTATAACACTGGGGTACAGTACTGGTGGGGGACAGGTCTGTCCCTGTATAACACTGGGGTACAGTACTGGTGGTGACAGGTCTGTCCCTGTATAACACTGGGTACAGTACTGGTGGGGAACAGGTGAGACACTGTATAACACTGGGTGTGAGTACTGGTGGTTACAGGTCTGTCACTGCATAACACTGGCGTACAGTAATGGTGGGGACAGGTCTTTCACTATATAACACTGGGGTACAGTACTGGTGGGGACAGGTCTGTCACTGTATCACACTGGGGTACAGTACTGGTGGGGACAGGTCTGTCACTGTATAACACTGCGGTACACTACTGGTGGGGACAGGTCTGTTCCTGTATAACACTGGGGTACAGTACTGGTGGGGACAGGTCTGTCACTGTATAACACTGCGGTACACTACTGGTGGGGACGGGTCTGTCACTGTATAACACTGGGGTACAGTACTGGTGGGGGACAGGTCTGTCCCTGTATAACACTGGGGTACAGTACTGGTGGTGACAGGTCTGTCCCTGTATAACACTGGGCACAGTACTGGTGGGGGACAGGTGAGACACTGTATAACACTGGGTGTGAGTACTGGTGGTTACAGGTCTGTCACTGCATAACACTGGGGTACAGTAATGGTGGGGACAGATCTGTCTCTATATAACACTGGGGTACAGTACTGGTGGGGACAGGTCTGTCAGTGCATAACACTGGGGTACAGTAATGGTGGGGACATATCTGTCACTATATAACACTGGGGTACAGTACTGGTGGGCACAGGTCTGTCACTGCATAACACTGGCGTACAGTACTGGTGGGGGACAGGTCTATCCCTGTATAACACTGGGGTACAGTACTGGTGGGGACAGGTCAATCCCTGTATAACACTGGGGTACAGTACTGGTGGGGGACAGGTCTGTTACTGTATAACACAGGGGTACAGTACTGGTGGGGACAGATCTGTTACTGTATTACACTGGGGCACAGTACTGGTGGGGACAGATCTGTTACTATATTACACTGGGGTACAGTACTGGTGGGGACAGGTCTGTCACTGTATCACACTGGGTTACAGTGTTGGTGGGGGCAGGTCTGTCTCTGTATATCACTGGGGTACGGTACTGGTGGGGACCGGTCTGTCAGTGCATAACACTGGGTACAGTACTGGTGGGGAACAGGTGAGACACTGTATAACACTGGGGTACAGTACTGGTGGGGACAGGTCTGTCAGTGCATAACACTGGGGTCCAGTACTGGTGGGGACAGGTCTGTCACTGTGTAATACTGGGACCCCACCTGACCTGCAGCGCTTTTCAAGCAGCACATTTTCAGATGCTGTACAATACTGGTGGTACAGTAATGTTGAGGGCAGGTCTGTCGCTGTATAACAGTGGGGTGCAGTACTGGTGTGGACTGGTCTGTCCCTGTATAACACTGGGGTACAGTACTTGTGGGGACAGGTCTGTAACTGTATAACACTGGGGTATAGTACTGGTCGGGACAGGTCTGTCCCTGTATAACACTGGGGTACACTACTGGTGTGGACTGGTCTTTCCCTGTATAACACTGGGGTACAGTACTGGTGGGGACAGGTCTGTCAGTGTATAACACTGGGGTACAGTACTGGTGGGGAGCGGTCTGTCCCTGTATAACACTGGTGTACAGTACTGGTGGGGAGCGGTCTGTCCGTGTATAACACTGGGGTACAGTACTGGTGGACAGATCTGTTACTGTATTACACTGGGGTACTGGACTGGTGGGGACAGGTCTGTCAGTGTATAACACTGGGGTACAGTACTGGTGGGGACAGGTCTGTCACTGTATCACACTGTGGTACAGTAATGGTGGGGACAGGTCTGTTCCTGTATAACACTGGGGTACAGTACTGGTGGGGACTTTTCGGTCCCTGTATAACACTGGGGTACAGTACTGGTGGGGACAGGTCTGTTCCTGTATAACACTGGGGTACAGTACTGGTGGGGACAGGTCTGTTCCTGTATAACACTGGGGTACAGTACTGGTGGGGACAGGTCTGTCACTGTACAACACTGCGGTACAGTACTGGTGGGGACGGGTCTGTCACTGTATATCACTGGGGTACAGTACTGGTGGGGGACAGGTCTGTCCCTGTATAACACTGGGGTACAGTACTGGTGGTGACAGGTCTGTCCCTGTATAACACTGGGTACAGTACTGGTGGGGAACAGGTGAGACACTGTATAACACTGGGTGTGAGTACTGGTGGTTACAGGTCTGTCACTGCATAACACTGGCGTACAGTAATGGTGGGGACAGGTCTTTCACTATATAACACTGGGGTACAGTACTGGTGGGGACAGGTCTGTCACTGTATCACACTGGGGTACAGTACTGGTGGGGACAGGTCTGTTCCTGTATAACACTGGGGTACAGTACTGGTGGGGACAGGTCTGTTACTGTATAACACTGGGGTGCAGTACTGGTGGTGACAGGTCTGTCCCTGTATAACACTGGGGTACAGTACTGGTGGGGGACAGGTCTGTCAGTGTATAACACTGGGGTACAGTACTGGTGGGGGACAGGTCTATCCCTGTACAACACTGGGGCGCAGTACTGGTGGGGACAGGTCTGTCACTGTATAACACTGGGGAACAGTATTGGTGGGGAGCGGTCTGTCAGTGTATAACACAGGGGTGCAGTACTGGTGGGGACAGATCTGTTACTGTATTACACTGGGGTACAGTACTGGTGGGGACAGGTCTGTCACTGTATCACACTGGGGTACAGTACTGGTGGGGACAGGTCTGTCCCTGTATAACACTGGGGTACGGTACTGGTGGGGACAGGTCTGTCCCTGTATAACACTGGGTTACAGTGTTGGTGGGGACAGGTCTGTCTCTGTATATCACTGGGGTACGGTACTGGTGGGGACCGGTCTGTCAGTGCATAACACTGGGTACAGTACTGGTGGGCACAGGTCTGTCAGTGCATAACACTGGGGTCCAGTACTGGTGGGGACAGGTCTGTCACTGTGTAATACTGGGACCCCACCTGACCTGCAGCGCTTTTCAAGCAGCACATTTTCAGCTGCTGTACAATACTAGTGGTACAGTAATGTTGAGGGCAGGTCTGTCGCTGTATAACAGTGGGGTATAGTACTGGTCGGGACAGGTCTGTCCCTGTATAACACTGGGGTACACTACTGGTGTGGACTGGTCTTTCCCTGTATAACACTGGGGTACAGTACTGGTGGGGACAGGTCTGTCAGTGTATAACACTGGGGTACAGTACTGGTGGGGAGCGGTCTGTCCCTGTATAACACTGGTGTACAGTACTGGTGGGGAGCGGTCTGTCAGTGTATAACACTGGGGTACAGTACTGGTGGACAGATCTGTTCCTGTATTACACTGGGGTACTGGACTGGTGGGGACAGGTCTGTCAGTGTATAACACTGGGGTACAGTACTGGTGGGGACAGGTCTGTCACTGTATCACACTGTGGTACAGTACTGGTGGGGACAGGTCTGTCACTGTATAACACTGGGGTACAATACTGGTGGGGACTTTTCGGTCCCTGTATAACACTGGGGTACAGTACTGGTGGGGACTTTTCGGTCCCTGTATAACACTGGGGTACAGTACTGGTGGGGACAGGTCTGTCACTGTATCACACTGGGTACAGTACTGGTGGGGACAGGTCTGTCACTGTATAACACTGCGGTACAGTACTGGTGGGGACGGGTCTGTCACTGTATAACACTGGGGTACAGTACTGGTGGGGGACAGGTCTGTCCCTGTATAACACGGGGGTACAGTACTGGTGGTGACAGGTCTGTCCCTGTATAACACTGGGTACAGTACTGGTGGGGAACAGGTGAGACACTGTATTACACTGGGTGTGAGTACTGGTGGTTACAGGTCTGTCACTGCATAACACTGGCGTACAGTAATGGTGGGGACAGGTCTTTCACTATATAACACTGGGGTACAGTACTGGTGGGGACAGGTCTGTCACTGTATCACACTGGGGTACAGTACTGGTGGGGACAGGTCTGTTCCTGTATAACACTGGGGTACAGTACTGGTGGGGACAGATCTGTTCCTGTATAACACTGGGGTACAGTACTGGTGGGGACAGGTCTGTTCCTGTATAACACTGGGGTACAGTACTGGTGGTGACAGGTCTGTCACTGTATCACACTGGGGTACAGTACTGGTGGGGACAGGTCTGTTCCTGTATAACACTGGGGTACAGTACTGGTGGGGACAGGTCTGTTCCTGTATAACACTGGGGTACAGTACTGGTGGGGACAGGTCTGTCACTGTATAACACTGCGGTACACTACTGGTGGGGACGGGTCTGTCACTGTATAACACTGGGGTACAGTACTGGTGGGGGACAGGTCTGTCCCTGTATAACACTGGGGTACAGTACTGGTGGTGACAGGTCTGTCCCTGTATAACACTGGGCACAGTACTGGTGGGGGACAGGTGAGACACTGTATAACAGTGGGTGTGAGTACTGGTGGTTACAGGTCTGTCACTGCATAACACTGGGGTACAGTAATGGTGGGGACAGATCTGTCTCTATATAACACTGGGGTACAGTACTGGTGGGGACAGGTCTGTCAGTGCATAACACTGGGGTACAGTAATGGTGGGGACATATCTGTCACTATATAACACTGGGGTACAGTACTGGTGGGCACAGGTCTGTCACTGCATAACACTGGCGTACAGTACTGGTGGGGGACAGGTCTATCCCTGTATAACACTGGGGTACAGTACTGGTGGGGACAGGTCTGTCCCTGTATAACACTGGGGAACAGTATTGGTGGGGAGCGGTCTGTCAGTGTATAACACAGGGGTACAGTACTGGTGGGGACAGATCTGTTACTGTATTACACTGGGGCACAGTACTGGTGGGGACAGATCTGTTACTATATTACACTGGGGTACAGTACTGGTGGGGACAGGTCTGTCACTGTATCACACTGGGGTACAGTACTGGTGTGGACAGGTCTGTCCCTGTATAACACTGGGGTACGGTACTGGTGGGGACAGGTCTGTCCCTGTATAACACTGGGTTACAGTGTTGGTGGGGGCAGGTCTGTCTCTGTATATCACTGGGGTACGGTACTGGTGGGGACCGGTCTGTCAGTGCATAACACTGGGTACAGTACTGGTGGGGAACAGGTGAGACACTGTATAACACTGGGGTACAGTACTGGTGGGGACAGGTCTGTCAGTGCATAACACTGGGGTCCAGTACTGGTGGGGACAGGTCTGTCACTGTGTAATACTGGGACCCCACCTGACCTGCAGCGCTTTTCAAGCAGCACATTTTCAGCTGCTGTACAATACTAGTGGTACAGTAATGTTGAGGGCAGGTCTGTCGCTGTATAACAGTGGGGTGCAGTACTGGTGTGGACTGGTCTGTCCCTGTTTCACACTGGGGTACAGTACTTGTGGGGACAGGTCTGTTACTGTATAACACTGGGGTATAGTACTGGTCGGGACAGGTCTGTCCCTGTATAACACTGGGGTACACTACTGGTGTGGACTGGTCTTTCCCTGTATAACACTGGGGTACAGTACTGGTGGGGACAGGTCTGTCAGTGTATAACACTGGGGTACAGTACTGGTGGGGAGCGGTCTGTCCCTGTATAACACTGGTGTACAGTACTGGTGGGGAGCGGTCTGTCAGTGTATAACACTGGGGTACAGTACTGGTGGACAGATCTGTTCCTGTATTACACTGGGGTACTGGACTGGTGGGGACAGGTCTGTCACTGTATAACACTGGGGTACAGTACTGGTGGGGACAGGTCTGTCACTGTATCACACTGTGGTACAGTACTGGTGGGGACAGGTCTGTCACTGTATAACACTGGGGTACAATACTGGTGGGGACTTTTCGGTCCCTGTATAACACTGGGGTACAGTACTGGTGGGGACTTTTCGGTCCCTGTATAACACTGGGGTACAGTACTGGTGGGGACAGGTCTGTTCCTGTATAACACTGGGGTACAGTACTGGTGGGGACAGGTCTGTCACTGTATAACACTGCGGTACAGTACTGGTGGGGACGGGTCTGTCACTGTATAACACTGGGGTACAGTACTGGTGGGGGACAGGTCTGTCCCTGTATAACACTGGGGTACAGTACTGGTGGTGACAGGTCTGTCCCTGTATAACACTGGGTACAGTACTGGTAGGGAACAGGTGAGACACTGTATAACACTGGGTGTGAGTACTGGTGGTTACAGGTCTGTCACTGCATAACACTGGCGTACAGTAATGGTGGGGACAGGTCTTTCACTATATAACACTGGGGTACAGTACTGGTGGGGACAGGTCTGTCACTGTATCACACTGGGGTACAGTACTGGTGGGGACAGGTCTGTTCCTGTATAACACTGGGGTACAGTACTGGTGGGGACAGGTCTGTCACTGTATAACACTGCGGTACAGTACTGGTGGGGACGGGTCTGTCACTGTATAACAGTGCGGTACAGTACTGGTGGGGACGGGTCTGTCACTGTATAACACTGGGGTACAGTACTGGTGGGGGACAGGTCTGTCCCTGTATAACACTGGGGTACAGTACTGGTGGTGACAGGTCTGTCCCTGTATAACACTGGGTACAGTACTGGTGGGGGACAGGTCTGTCCCTGTATAACACTGGGGTACAGTACTGGTGGTGACAGGTCTGTTCCTGTATAACACTGGGGTACAGTACTGGTGGGGGACAGGTCTGTCCCTGTATAACACTGGGGTACAGTACTGGTGGTGACAGGTCTGTCCCTGTATAACACTGGGTACAGTACTGGTGGGGGACAGGTGAGACACTGTATAACACTGGGTGTGAGTACTGGTGGTTACAGGTCTGTCAGTGCATAACACTGGGGTACAGTACTGGTGGGGACAGATCTGTCACTATATAACACTGGGGTACAGTACTGGTGGGGACAGGTCTGTCCCTGTATAACACTGGGTACAGTACTGGTGGGGGACAGGTGAGACACTGTATAACACTGGGTGTGAGTACTGGTGGTTACAGGTCTGTCAGTGCATAACACTGGGGTACAGTACTGGTGGGGACAGATCTGTCACTATATAACACGGGGGTACAGTACTGGTGGTGACAGGTCTGTCCCTGTATAACACTGGGGTACAGTACTGGTGGGGACAGATCTGTCACTATATAACACTGGGGTACAGTACTGGTGGGGACAGATCTGTCACTATATAACACTGGGGTACAGTACTGGTGGGGACAGGTCTGTCCCTGTATAACACTGGGGTACAGTACTGGTGGGGACAGATCTGTCACTATATAACACTGGGGTACAGTACTGGTGGGGAACAGGTGAGACACTGTATAACACTGGGGTACAGTACTGGTGGGGACAGGTCTGTCAGTGCATAACACTGGGGTCCAGTACTGGTGGGAACAGGTCTGTCACTGTGTAACACTGGGACCCCACCTGACCTGCAGCGCTTTTCAAGCAGCACATTTTCAGCTGCTGTACAATACTAGTGGTACAGTAATGTTGAGGGCAGGTCTGTCGCTGTATAACAGTGGGGTACAGTACTGGTGGGGACAGGTCTGTTACTGTATTACACTGGGGTACTGGACTGGTGGGGACAGGTCTGTCCCTGTATAACATTGGGGTACAGTCCTGGTGGGGACAGGTCTGTCCCTGTATAACACTGGGGTACAGTACTGGTGGGGACAGGTCTGTTACTGTTTAACACTGGGGTACAGTACTGGTGGGGACAGGTCTGTCAGTGTATAACACTGGGGTACAGTACTGGTAGGGACTTTTTGGTCCCTGTATAACACTGGGGTACAGTACCTGTGGGGACAGGTCTGTCCCTGTATAACAGTGGGGTACGGTACTGGTGGAGACATGTCTGTCGCTGTATAACACTGGGGTACAGTACGGGTGGGGACAGGTCTGTCCCTGTATAACATTGGGGCACAGTCCTGGTGGGACAGGTCTGTCCCTGTATAACACTGGGGTACAGTACTGGTGGGGACAGGTCTATTTCTGAAATTACTGGGGTACAGTACTGGTGGGGACAGGTCTGTCCCTGTATAACACTGGGGTACAGTACTGGTGGGGACAGGTCTATTTCTGAAATTACTGGGGTACAGTACTGGTGGGGACAGGTCTGTCTCTATATAACACTGGGGTACAGTACTGGTGGGGACAGGTCTGTCAGTGCATAACACTGGGGTACAGTAATGGTGGGGACATATCTGTCACTATATAACACTGGGGTACAGTACTGGTGGGGACAGGTCTGTCAGTGCATAACACTGGGGTACAGTAATGGTGGGGACATATCTGTCACTATATAACACTGGGGTACAGTACTGGTGGGGACTTTTCGGTCCCTGTATAACACTGGGGTACAGTACTGGTGGGGACAGGTCTGTCACTGTATCACACTGGGGTACAGTACTGGTGGGGACAGGTCTGTTCCTGTATAACACTGGGGTACAGTACTGGTGGGGACGGGTCTGTCCCTGTATAACACTGGGATACAGTACTGGTGGGGACGGGTCTGTCACTGTATAACACTGGGGTACAGTACTGGTGGGGACGGGTCTGTCACTGTATAACACTGGGGTACAGTACTGGTGGGGACGGGTCTGTCACTGTATAACACTGGGGTACAGTAATGGTGGGGACGGGTCTGTCACTGTATAACACTGGGGTACAGTAATGGTGGGGACAAGTCTGTCACTGTATAACACTGGGGTACAGTACTGGTGGGGACAGGTCTGTTCCTGTATAACACTGGGGTACAGTACTGGTGGGGACAGGTCTGTTCCTGTATAACACTGGGGTACAGTACTGGTGGGGACAGGTCTGTCACTGTATAACACTGCGGTACAGTACTGGTGGGGACGGGTCTGTCACTGTATAACACTGGGGTACAGTACTGGTGGGGGACAGGTCTGTCCCTGTATAACACTGGGGTACAGTCCTGGTGGTGACAGGTCTGTCCCTGTATAACACTGGGTACAGTACTGGTGGGGAACAGGTGAGACACTGTATAACACTGGGTGTGAGTACTGGTGGTTACAGGTCTGTCACTGCATAACACTGGGGTACAGTACTGGTGGGGACAGGTCTGTCACTGCATAACACTGGGGTACAGTACTGGTGGGGACAGGTCTGTCACTGTATAACACTGGGGTACAGTATTGGTAGGGACTTTTTGGTCCCTGTATAACACTGGGGTACAGTGCCGCTGGGGATGGATTTGTCCCTGTATAACACTGGGGTACAGTACCTGTGGGGACAGGTCTGTCTCTGTATAACAGTGGGGTACAGTACTGGTGGGGACATGTCTGTCGCTGTATAACACTGGGGTACAGTACTGGTGGGGACAGGTCTGTCCCTGTATAACATTGGGGTACAGTCCTGGTGGGGACAGGTCTGTTAGTGTATTACACTGGGGTACAGTACTGGTGGGGACAGGTCTATTTCTGAAATTACTGGGGTACAGTACTGGTGGGGACAGGTCTGTCCCTGTATAACATTGGGGTACAGTACTGGTGGGGACAGGTCTGTCCCTGTATAACACTGGGGTACAGTACTGGTGGGGACAGGTCTATTTCTGAAATTACTGGGGTACAGTACTGGTGGGGACAGGTCTGTCTCTGTATATCACTGGGGTACAGTACTGGTGGGGACCGGTCTGTCAGTGCATAACACTGGGTACAGTACTGGTGGTGAACAGGTGAGACACTGTATAACACTGGGTGTGAGTACTGGTGGTTACAGGCCTGTCCCTGTATAACACTGGGTACAGTACTGGTGGGGAACAGGTGAGACACTGTATAACACTGGGTGTGAGTACTGGTGGTTACAGGTCTGTCACTGCATAACACTGGGGTACAGTAATGGTGGGGACAGATCTGTCTCTACATAACACTGGGGTACAGTACTGGTGGGGACAGGTCTGTCAGTGCATAACACTGGGGTACAGTAATGGTGGGGACAGATCTGTCTCTATATAACACTGGGGTACAGTACTGGTGGGGACAGATCTGTCACTATATAACACTGGGGTACAGTTCTGGTGGGGACAGGTCTGTCTGCATAACACTGGGGTACAGTACTGGTGGGGACAGGTCTGTCTGTATAACACTGGGGTACAGTACAGGTGGGGACAGGTCTGTCTGTATAACACTGGGGTACAGTACTGGTGGGGACAGGTCTGTCTGTATAACACTGGGGTACAGTACTGGTGGGGTCAGGTCTGTCTGTATAACACTGGGGTACAGTACAGGTGGGGACAGGTCTGTCTGTATAACACTGGGGTACAGTACTGGTGGGGACAGGTCTGTCTGTATAACACTGGGGTACAGTACTGGTGGGGACAGGTCTGTCACTGTGTAACACTGGGACCCCACCTGACCTGCAGCGCTTTTCAAGCAGCACATTTTCAGCTGCTGTACAATACTGGTGGTACAGTAATGTTGAGGGCAGGTCTGTCGCTGTATAACACTGGGGTACAGTACTGGTGTGGACTGGTCTGTCCCTGTATAACACTGGGGTACAGTACTGATGGGGACAGGTCTGTTACTGTATAACACTGGGGTACAGTACTGGTGGTGACAGGTCTGTCAGTGTATAACATTGCGGTACAGTACTGGTGGGGAGCGGTCTGTCCCTGTATAACACTGGGGTCCAGTACTGGTGGGGACAGGTCTGTCCCTGTTTAACACTGGGGTACAGTACTGTGGGGACAGGAGTGTGTCTGTGCAGCATAGTTGGAGTTTCCTGTGATTTCAGTTGGTGTTGTAATACCATAATGGCAATGTGTACTTCCTTTTGGGAAGGTTTCCCCGCAGCAGGTGAGAAGCAGGATGTATTGTTTCATTCATTCCACGTTCAGCAGCCCAGTTAGCAGGAAGTCTAAGGAGTGGGTCTCTATATTCTCAAATCCATCCCAATTCACATGGTTATATCTTTGTTGGTAATTTCTCATGCGATTTACACCATGAAGGGGGAGTGAAACCAGTTTTGCGTCAATCGGGGGGAAGTTACAGACGTGCTCCGGCTGTAGGGCTGAGCTGTTGAACGTGGTTCAGTTGAATAGAGAGAGTTGGCATGGCCTGCACAAGCCTGGTGTGTCCCGATTGGGTTTTCTTCTCAGGGGCTGGGCGGGGTCACTGCAATCTTTGTAGAGGAATGTCTCTCTGTTGTTTCTGTCAGTGTTCTCTGATCATATTTGATCAGATTCTGCACTGAAGATAAGCAGAAAGAGGGAAAGGGGAGTAGATTGGAGCTAACCTTATGGAGGTGCTGAGTGATTGGCTGGGAGACTGTAAACAGGAACAATGAAGGAAATGGGTTTGCGTTGTTACCCATCATGTCTCCCAGGAACCTGTTCGACTGTGGGTATTTCTTTGATTGACATAGTGGTGCAGTCCACTGTTAACACATTAACGCTAGGAGTTGCAGACTGTAGTTCAAAAAGATCCAGGAGATCACCAAAGGAACTGGTGCAGTGACTGAAGAAAACTGGTAGCGTTCATCATGACAGAGTGTGGATTTCTCTGCTCGGCATCAGAGCAGGATCCTTCGGGAATATTGAATATTGGGAGAGACTGGAGATTTGGGGTCAAATGTCATCCAGCACTAAAGGTTCATGGTTGAGACGAAAAGCAAGCAAGGACTGTCAGAATGTTGGACTTTAATCTGGAAGGTGAAATCCTAAAGGGACAAAGTGATGTTTCAGTTGTGTAAACTTACGCTCCCATTTGAAGGAAGTTGTGCACAACCTTGTCGGGTTTGGAGGTGGGGGGGGGGGTACAGTGCAGAGTCACCAGATTTGTCGTGGGCTTTAAGTACAAGGTATCCTCACCTAAAGGTAAAAACAATGACTGCAGATGCTGGAAAGCAAATACTGGATTAGTGGTGCTGGAAGAGCACAGCAGTTCAGGCAGCATCCAACGAGCAGCGAAATCGACGTTTTGGGCAAAAGCCCTTCATCAGGAATAAAGGCAGTGAGCCTGAAGCGTGGAGAGATAAGCTAAAGGAGGGTGGGGATGGGGAGAGAGTAGCATAGAGAAGTGAGAGTTGGCTTCTTGTAAATGACAACTTTAAGTGAAGCGGGCTTTCTGATAGGAATCAATGTTAAAGCCGGAGTTGGGTTCCTGCAGACCACCTTAATCCTGAAAAGCTGATGTGAAAGTTGATGTACTGTGCCATAGCTGCGTAGCACTGTTTGTTCTGAACTGACACAACTTGCAGAACGAGTGAAGGGAGGGTTCAATGAAGAAAGCAGGCTTTGACAGAGATTGGCAGCACAGGAAAAGGCCCTTCAGCCCATCACGTCCATGCCAGTCAAGACAACCACCTAATGTTTTGATCACATTTTCCAGCACTTGGCCCATAGACTTTTATACCTTGGCATCGAAGGGCACACCTGAATAATACTAAAATGCTCTAAAGGTTTCTAACTCTCCCAGTATTCCAGGCAGTGAGTCCCAGACCCTCTGGTTGAAAAGGTTTCCCTCACATCTCCTGGAAACCCTCTGTCCCTCACCTTGAATCGATGCCAGCTGATCCCTCCATCAAGGGGAAACATTTCTTCTGTCTACCTTGTCTATACTCCTCAGAATTTATATCCCCTCTCTATTTCCTGTGCTCTAAGGAAAACAACCCATGTCCATCATTAGAGTCATAGAGACGGACAGCACAGAAACAGACCCTTTGGTCCAACTCATTCATGCTGACCAGATATCCTCAACTAATCTCATCCCATTTGCCAGCACTTGGCCCATATCCCTCCAAACCCTTCCTATTCATATACCCATCCAGATGCCCTTTAAATGTTGCAATTGTACCAGCCTCCACCACTTCCTCTGACAGCTCATTCCATACACATACCACCCTCTGCATTAAAAAATTGCCCCTTTTAAATTGTTCCCCTCTCACCTGAATATGCCATCTAGTTTTGGACTCCCCCCATCCCAGGGAAGAGACGTTGTCTATTTACCCTATCCATGCCCGTCATGATTTAATAAACCTCTATAAGGTCACCCCTCAGCCTCCGATGCTCCAGGGAAAACAGCCCCAGCCTGTTCAGCCTCTCCCTGTAGTTCAGATCCTCCAACCCTGGCAACATCCTTGTAAATCTTTTCTGAACCTTTTCAAGTTTTCCATAGGAGGGAGGCCAGATCTATCTTCATAACTGAAATTCTCCTGCGCAGGCAACATCCTGGTAAATCTCCTTTGCACCATCTGCAGTGCTGTCACATCCCTCCTATAACGTGAATTCCAGAATTGCACACAATCCACTAGTTTTTGGCTTAGCCAATGTTTGAATGCAATCCCAGCATGGTCTCCCTGCTCTTAAACTCTCTGCCTCCAGGAATGAAGACAAGTATCCCTTCTTAACCACTTTATCCTGATACCCGTCTGTCAGTTCCTCAGTGTTTCCCAGAGTCCTGCTGTCCGTTATGTATGTCCCTTGCCTTGTTTGACCTGGTCAAGTGCATCATACCGTATTTATCTGCCTCAGGTCAGCCTGCCTGACCAGCCCATCTCTCTCCCCTTGTTGTCTATCCCCTGTCGTAATCCAAAGCTATCCTCCCCACTTCTAATCACCCTCCCAGTTTCTGTATTGTCTGAGAACCTAGTGATCAACGCTGCCACGTTCAGGTCTAAAGACCTCACACAGCAAGGGCCCCAACACTAACCCCCTTTGTTCTTTGTTCCGTGTGGGACCCCACTGGACACAGACTTCCAGTCAGAAAAACACCTCTTGACTGTTACCTTCTCTCCTCTGCCACTCAGACCATTGTGGGCCCAGTTTGCCAAATTTCCTTGGATCCCATGTCCTCGCTATCAGTCTCTGCTACAAGACCTTATCAAAAGACTTGCTGAACTGCAAGTAGTCATCAAAAGCATTGCCCTCACCCACACACCTGGTCACCTCTTCCAAAAACGTCAGTCACATTGGTCAAACATGACCGCCCCATAACAAAAACCAATGCTGATTTGTTTTTGTTTAATCCTTGCGTCAATAAATCCTTGCCTCAGGCGACTGACTGTGTGGAGTTTGCACGTTCTCCCCGTGTCTGTGTGGGTTTTCTCCGGGTGCTCCGGTTTCCTCCCACAGTCCAAAAATGTGCAGGTCAGGTGAATTGGCCGTGCTAAATTGTCCGTAGTGTTAGGTAAGGGGTCGACGTAGGGGTATGGGTGGGTTGCGCTTCGGCGGGGCGGTGTGGACTTGTTGGGCCGAAGGGCCTGTTTCCACACTGTAAGTAATCTAATCTAAAAGTAATCTAATCTAATCTAAATGCAGATTAATTCTGTCCCTCAGAATTGCTTCCAATAGTTTCCCCATCACTAAGGTTAGACTGACCAGGCTGGAGTTTCCTGGTTTACCCCTTGTAGTCTTTATAAAAACGTGCAGTGCTTACAAATACTGAATGCATTTTGTAATAATAACCATAATTATTAATGAGAGTAAGTTCCTCCCCTGTTGCACTTATTCAGGTGAGGCAGCATCAAGCATCATTACATCAAGAATTCTTTTCAAAAAACAAAACTAACTCCACAGCAAATCCTGTCTTGGACAGGTCCGAAGAGCAGAGGGATTTTAAAAATTAAAGGGGAAAACCAAAGTTGACTTCAGTACCTGAGCAGCGAATTGTTAGTGAGTTTTGTGAAGATTTGTAGCTCAGGTTGAGGTTCCCGATGTCGCTGAGCTGGAAGGTTCGTTTTCAGGCGTTCTTTTTCTGAGGGGGTGGGAAATGGGATCCAAGGCAATGTGTTTGTTGATAGAGTTCCGGTTGGAATGCCATGCGTTTTAGGAATTCTGGTGCGTGTCTCTGGCTTGTCCTAGGATGGATGTTTTGTCCCAGTCGAAGTAGTGTCCTTCCTCATCTGTATGTGAGGATACTAGTGAGACTGGGTCATGGCTTTTTGTGAACAGTTGTTGTTCATATATCCTGGTGGCTGGTTTTCTGCCTGTTTGTCCAATGTAGTGTTTGTTACAATTCTAGCACGGTATTTTGTAAATGACAATAGTTTTGCTTGTTGTCTGTATAGGGTCTTTCAAGTTCATTAGCTGCTGTATTAGTGTGTTGGTGGGTTTGTGGGCTACTATGATGCCCAGAGGTCTGAGTACTCACTAGTATTCTTACATACAGATGTGGTGTTAATGAGCTCTTCAGTGCTCATTAGAAGCATGGCATTCCAATTGGAACTCTATCAGCAAACACATGGACTTGGGATCCCATTAACCACCCTCTGAGAAAAAGAACAGGAAATGATGCCACCACAGGAAATGACATCACCAGCCCAAGGAAACCTAAACACACCAATAGAAAGTGGGCCATGCCTCCAGTGCTTCATCTGGAGGTTCACTGATGATACCTGGTCAGGTGATGAAAGGTCTGAAAACAAACCTTTCAGCTCAGTGAGCAAACTTATATCCAGAGAACTGTTATTGAATTATAGAGTCATACAGCGTGGAAACAAACCCTTCAGTCCAACTAGTCCACACTGACCATGTTCCCAAATTAAACTAGTCCCACCTGCCTGTGCTTAGTCCAAAAACATTCAAACCTTTCCTATCCGTGTACTTATCCAAATGTCTTTTAAATGTTGTAACTGTATTTGCTTCTACCACTTCTTCTGTCAGTTCAGTCCATTCATGAACCACTCTGTGGAAAAGCAGTTGCCCCCTCATGTCCTTTTTAAAACTTTCTGCTCTCTCACTTTAAAAATATGGCTCCTAGTTTTGAGCTCTCCACACTAGGGAAAAGACCCTTGCTATTCACTTTATGCTATGCCTGTCATTTTGTAAACCTCTATAATAACATTTAATAATAATCTACCTATAAACAGGGCGACTGGAACTCCACATTGTACTCCAGGAGCAGCCTCACCAACTCCCTGTACAACCCCCAACATGACGTCCCAACCCTTATACCAATGGTCTGAGCAATGAAGGCAAGCTTGCTAAACAACTTCTTAACCATCCTGTCTTGCCTGTGACGCAAATTTCAAAGAATTGTGAATGTGATCCCTTAGGTCTCTCTGTCCTACAACACCACCCAGGGCCACCATTAATTATATAAGTCCTGTCCTTGTTCATTTTACCAAAATGCAATGCCTCACATTCATCTGCCATTGACCCGATTGACCAAGGTCCTTTTGTAAGATAATCATCTTCTCTGTATACTAGGTCATCGATTTTGGTGTATCTGCAAAGTTTCTAACCGTGCCTCCTATATTCAATCTCTATAAATGACCAACAAAAGTGGACCTAGGATTGATCCCTGTGGAACTCCGCTGGTCACAGGCTTCCCAGTCTGAAACAACCCTCCACCACCACCCTCTGTCTCCTACCATCAAGCCCATTCTGTATGCAGGGGAGAGAAGGTAACAGTCAAGAGGTGTTTTTCTGACTGGAAGTCTGTGTCCAGTGGGGTCCCACAAAGAACAAAGGGGGTTAGTGTTGGGGCTCTTGCTGTGTGCGGTCTTTAGAAATCATTTAGACCTGAATGTGGCAGAGTTGATCACTAGGTTCTCAGACAACACAGAAACTGGGAGGGTGACCCCGAATCCATTTACTAATTAACTTTACGAATGTGGAACCTTGTCAAAATCTTTAGATTAGATTACTTACAGTGTGGAAACAGGCCCTTCGGCCCAACAAGTCCACACTGACCCGCCGAAGCGCAACCCCCCCATACCCCTACCTCTACCCCTTACCTAGCACTACGGGCAATTTAGCATGGCCAATTCACCCTGACCTGCACATCTTTGGACTGTGGGAGGAAACCGGAGCACCTGGAGGAAACCCACGCAGACACGGGGAGAATGTGCAAACTCCACACAGTCAGTCACCTGAGGCGGGAATTGAACCCGGGTCTCTGGTGCTGTGAGGCAGCAGTGCTAACCACTGTGCCACCGTGCCGCCCGTGGACTTTACTAAAGTCCATATAAACAACACCCACGGCTCTGCCCTCGTCAATCTTTTAGTTACTTCTTCAAAAATACTCAGTCAAGTGAGACATGATTTCCCTCGCACAAAGCCATGCTGACGGTCCCTAATCAGCCCTTGCTGCTCCATGTGTATATAAACCCTATCTCTCAGAATCCCATCCAGTAACTTACCGCCACTGACGTCAGTTTCACCAACTGACCATTCCCAGTCTTCTCCTTGCACCCTTTCCTGATCAAAGGCATGATATTCGCCACCGTCCGATCCTCTGGCACCTCACCCGAGGTTATAGATGATACAGATATTTCTGCCAGGGCACCAGCAATTTCTTCCCTAACTTTCTGCAATATCCTGGGAAACACTTGATTGGGTCCCAGAGATTTATCCACCTATAACTCAGGCAATGGTTGGGAGGTGGGACTGGGATGTCATAGCAATTACAGAGACATGGCTCAGCGATGAACAGGACTGTGCGCTCAATGTTCCAGGGTATAGATGCTATAGGAAGGTGAGAAAGGAGGGCACGAGAGAAGGGGGAGTGTCGTTTTTGATCAGGGATAGCATTACAGCTGTATTTAGGGAGGACATTCCTGGAAATACATTCAGGGAACTTATTTGGGTGGAACTGAGAAATAAGAAAGGGGTGATCACCTTATTGGGATTGTATTATAGACCCCCTAATAGTCAGAGGGAAATTGAGAAACAAACTTGTAAGGAGATCTCAGCTATCTGTAAGAATAATAGGGTGGTTATGGTCGGGGATTTTAACTTTCCAAACATAGACTGGGACTGCCATAGTGTTAAAGGTTTAGATGGAGAGGAATTTCTTAAGTGTGTACAAGACAATTTTCTGATTCAGTATGTGGATGTACCTACTAGAGAAGGTGCAAAACCTGACCTACTCTTGGGAAATAAGGCAGGGCAGGTGACTGAGGTGTCAGTGGGGGAGCACTTTGGGGCCAACGACCATAATTCTATTAATTTTGAAATGGTGATGGAAAAGAATGGACTGGATTAAAAGTTGATGTTCTAAATTGGAGAAAGGCCAATTTTGACGGTATTAGACAAGAACTTTCGAAAGCTGATTGGGGGCAGATGTTCGCAGGTAAAGGGACGGCTGGAAAATGGGAAGCCTTCAGAAATGAGATAACGAGAGTCCAGAGAAAGTATATTCCTGTCAGGGTGAAAGGGAAGGTGGTAAGTATAGGGAATGCTGGATGACTAAAGAAATTGAAGGTTTGGTTAAAGAGAAAGAAGCAAACATATGTCAGGTATAGACGGGATAGATCGAGTGAATCCTTAGAAGAGTATAAAGGAAGTAGGAGTATACTGAAGAGGGTTAATCAAGAGGGCAAAAAGGGGACATGAGATAGCTTTGGCAAATAGAATTAAGGAGAATCCAAAGGGTTTTTACAAATATATTAAGGACAAAAGGGTAACGAGGGAGAGAATAGGGCCTCTAAAAAATCAGCAAGGTGGCCTTTGGGTGGAGCCGCAGGAGATGGGGGAGATACCAAATGAGTGTTTTACATCAGTATTTACTGTGGAAAAGGACATGGAATGATATAGAACATGGGGAAATAAACAGTAATATCGTGAAAAATGTCCATAATGCAGAGGAGGAAATGCTGGACATCCTGAGATGCATAAAAGTGCATAAATCCCCAGGACCTGATCAAGGTGGAAGAACTCTGTGGGAAGCTAGAGAAGTGATTGCTGGGCCTCTTGCTGAGATATTTGTATCATCGATAGTCACAGGTGAGGTGCCGGAAGACTGGAGGTTGGCTAACATGATGCCACAGTGGAACAGCAGTTTCTCAATGAATTATATAGTCACTTACAGGGAGCAGCATCCAGATAAGGCAACATACATATTGATTAAGTGACCGTTACAACCAGAGTGTGTCAATAGTAGAGATTAAGCCATCTGGCATTATTACAATGGATAACTGGCTTCACCTTGTTAAACTGACCTTACATACTGAATGCATCTTCATCATGTTAAATACTCTACATAATGGCTGCTTCTTCCACCTTGTTAACCCTTTACCCTTGCCTGCAGCACTCCATTGTTAACTGCAAGTTCTTATCTGATCTGAGTCATGCTCAGCTGAACCTCTTGTTTCACAAAACCCAAAGCTTAACTCTTTCTCTACCTGCTCATACCTTATACACTTTCACACTCAGGCCTCAGCTTTTTAAGTAAATGGTGAAGGAGGCAATGGTGAGTAACTCACCTCTTGACTCCCTAGAGCCTGTCCATCATTCACCAGGCACAAGTCAGGAGTGTGGTGGAATACTCCCCACTTGACTGGATGGCTGCAGCTCCAACAACACTCAAGACAGCATCCAGGCCAAGGCACCCTGCTGGATTGGCACCACATCCGCTGTCTTGACCACTGACGCTCAGCAGTAACAGTGTGTACTCTCTACAAAATACACTGCAGAAACGTACCCGTTACTGTCCGAGAGTAGCTTCCAAACCCAAGGCCATTTCCACCTAGAAAGACAAGGTGAGCAGATAGATGGGAACACCACCCCTTGCAGGCTCCCCTCCAAGTCTGTCACCATGCAGGCTTTGAAATATGTTACCATTCTTTCATTGTCACCAAGTCAAAACCCTGGAATTCCCTCCCCCTAATAACATTATGGTTTTAGCTTTAGACTGGAGGCCTGTGACCAGTGGAGTGCAGCAAGGAATCGGTACTGGGTCCACTACTTTCATCATTTACATAATGACTTGGATGTGAGCATAAGAGGTACAGTTAGTAAGTTTGCAGATGACACCAAAATTGGAGGTGTAGTGGACAGCGAAGAGGGTTACCTCAGATTACAACAGGATCTGGACCAGATGGGCCAATGGGCTGAGAAGTGGCAGATGGAGTTTAATTCAGATAAATGTGAGGTGCTGCGTTTTGGGAGAGCAAATCTTAGCAGGACTTATACACTTAATGGTAAGGTCCTAGGGAGTGTTGCTGAACAAAGAGACCTTGGAGTGCAGGTTCATAGCTCCTTGAAAGTGGAGTCGCAGGTAGATAGGATAGTGAAGAAGGT
The DNA here is from genome assembly GCF_047496795.1 of Chiloscyllium punctatum. NCBI lineage: Eukaryota > Metazoa > Chordata > Chondrichthyes > Orectolobiformes > Hemiscylliidae > Chiloscyllium > Chiloscyllium punctatum. The sequence continues at coordinate 70,770,433 of NC_092756.1, read as the reverse complement.
GTTTGGTATGCTTTCCTTTATTGGTCAGAGTATTGAGTACAGGAGTTGGGAGGTCATGTACAGGACATTGGTTAGGCCACTGTTGGAATATCGCGTGCGATTCTGGTCTCCTTCCTATCGGAGAGATGTTGTAAAACTTGAAAGGGTTCAGAAACGATTTACAAGAATGTTGCCAGGTTTGGAGGATCTTAGCTACAGGGAGAGGCTGAACAGGCTGAGGCTGAGGGGTGGCCTTATAGAAGTTTACAAAATTATGAGGGGCATGGATAGGGTGAATAGACAAAGTCTTTTCCCAGGGGTGAGGGAGTCCAGAACGAGAAGGCATAGGTTTAGGGTGAGAGGGGAAAGATATAAAAGAGAGCTAAGGGGCAACTTTTTCACTCAGAGGGTGGTACGTGTGTGGAATGAGCTGCCAGAGGAAATGGTGGAGGCTGGTACAATTGCAGCATTTAAGAGGCATTTGGATGGGTATATGAACAGGAAGGGTTTGGAGGGATATGGGCCAGGTGCTGGCAGGTGGGACTATATTGGGTTGGGATATCTGGTCGGCATGGACGGGTTGGACCGAAGGGTCTGTTTCCGTGCTGTACATCTCTATGACAGGAGGGTGATAGTTGTAAGCAGTCTGTGATTGGTAGAGGAGTAATCAGGTAATGATGATTGAAACTTAACTGCCAATGTATTCTTTCAAAATTTTCTTGTGTTGTGGGTCCCTGTGAATAGTTGAATGGTCTCCGTACAGGAGGGAACATGTCGGGTTTGTGCTGTCTCTCTTTGTGAGATACTCCCCTTATCCCACTCCTCCATAACCCTGTGATTTTTTTTATATTTCTTTTGCTTTGGTGCTATCCCAATTCCTTTCTCCCAAAAGAACCTGCCCCCTCCCACTCTCACACAGTGCACTCCAGATCTCAGCCACATGCAGCGAATAACTATTATTTCCACGTCTGGTCATTGGGTCTTTTGCCAATCCCATCGAAACAGCATCCCCTGGTTCATGACCCTTGCACTGTGAGAGTCATTTCCTCCGAAATCACTCTGTTCCGACTGTTCCTGACTCGGCGCTCCTTTCTGGGATATTTCTGGGAAGTTGTTCAGACCAGACTGGCCCCCTCCAAGTGCACAGGAAGAGTTTCACAAGGCAGGTTGCTAAGTAACAACTTACAACATGTTCTCAGGATTGAACATATTCAAGCAGCAGGAGTTAGGAATACTCCCTACACTGAGACACCGAGCAGTGGTTGGGGGTGGGTGGGTGGGAGGGAGGGATTAATGTGTCCAGCTGAACAGGAGTGTAAAGAAACCTCAGCAGTTTATTTTGCATTTTAAAAGAATCTGTTCGCTTTCTGAAGTGAGTTGTCATGATGACGAAGCAGCATGTTTCGGGGGAAGTCTCATTGTCTGTCTGTTGTGGAGGATCTTGCCAATCAGGCACAGCCCACAGGATGCTTGGATTGTAATCAGGCCTCTCCCTCTGACTGTGAGCAGTGAAAATCCACAGCTTAGACTGAGATCCAGCTTCTAAGAGTGAATCGTAGCGACATCACATGAGGCCAAAGTGAGGTCCGTGGTGGCACAGGCTAAGGGCGGTTATAGGGAGTGATAAATGTCCTGAGTAACCTGGGGGTGGAGGGAGGGGATGGACTGGGATGGGGCAGGCGGGTAAACAAATTCAGCTCAACAGATACATAGCGTTACGCCAGCCCCTGCACGTGCCTCACAATGCTTCTCATTACCTGCTGCCTCACCTTGACCATCCTCAGGCACCCCATTCATACTCCAGCTAACCGCTGGGGGTGGACTGTCTCTTCAATGGCCAGAATTGCAAGCAGTCAAGGTGGCTGTAGTACCAAGAGAGCGCCGCACTGTCAGAGGGTCAGTGCTGAGGGAGTGGGCACTGTCAGAGGGTCAGTGCTGAGGGAGCGCCGCACTGTGGGAGGGTCAGTGCTGAGGGAGTGGGCACTGTGGGAGGGTCAGTGCTGAGGGAGCGCCGCACTGTGGGAGGGTCAGTGCTGAGGGAGCGCCGCACTGTGGGAGGGTCAGTGCTGAGGGAGCGCCGCAATGTCGGAGGGTCAGTGCTGAGGGAGCGCTGCGCTGTCGGAGGGTCAGTGCTGAGGGAGCGCCGCGCTGTCGGAGGGTCAGTGCTGAGGGAGTGCAACGCTGTCGGAGGGTCAGTGCTGAGGGAGCGCCGCACTGTCGAAGGGTCAGTGCTGAGGGAGTGGGCACTGTTGGAGGGTCAGTGCTGAGGAAGTGCAGCGCTGTCGGAGGGTCAGTGCTGAGGGAGTGCTGCACTGTCGGAGGGTCAGCGCCGAGGGAGTGGGCACTGTCGGAGGGTCAGTGCTGAGGGAGTGCTGCACTGTCGGAGGGTCAGTGCTGAGGGAGCACCGCACTGTCGGAGGGTCAGTGCTGAGGGAGTGCAACGCTGTTGGAGGGTCAGTGCTGAGGGAGTGGGCACTGTCGGAAGGTCAGTGCTGAGGGAGTGGGCACTGTCGGAGGGTCAGTGCTGAGGGAGTGGGCACTGTTGGAGGGTCAGTGCTGAGGAAGTGCAGCGCTGTCGGAGGGTCAGTGCTGAGGGAGTGCTGCACTGTCGGAGGGTCAGTGCCGAGGGATTGGGCACTGTCGGAGGGTCAGTGCTGAGGGAGTGCTGCACTGTCGGAGGGTCAGTGCTGAGGGAGTGCTGCACTGTTGGAGGGTCAGCGCCGAGGGAGTGCTGCACTGTCGGAGGGTCAGTGCTGAGGGAGCGCCGCACTGTCGGAGGGTCAGTGCTGAGGGAGTGGGCACTGTCGGAGGGTCAGCGCTGTGTTTGATGCTGGTTATCTCTCACTGATGCACTGACCAATACTTTGCCAGTCATCCAATTGACCTTTGATTCCAGGGTAGCATGAATTATTATTTTCCAATTTGCAATGTTGCTGCGTGTGAATGGACTTCTCTGTTTCTGACATTCGCTGCCCATGTAAATATCATCCAATAGCAGCAGAGTTTAGATTAGCCTTGGGGTCATAACAGGACTCCTGACCCCGGTGACCTTTGGCCAGCACATTGCTTAGGGATAGAGTGTATGAACCAGTAAAAACCAAAATTCTGCGAACACTGGAAATCAGATCTGAACACAGAAAGTGCTGGAGGCGCCCAGTGTATTTGGCAGCGTCTGTGGGTAGAGAAATAGTTAACATTTCAAGTCTGGTGTTAGTCGTCCTCGGAATTGAACGTGGTTGAAAAATGATGTATTTCACGTTGGAAACAAGAGGTGCAGGAAGTGGGACTGATTGTGAGTGTGCTCAGAGCTAAAGACAAAGGGATTATTCATGGGGAAGGGAAGGGAGAGATTTGAAAGGTGTGAAAAGAAGGAAACTACCTTGTCCAGGAGACGCTGCTGTGTATGACGGTGTGGGGGGAGGTGGGGGGGGGCGTGCGAGAGGAATGTAAGAAACATTTGAGGACACAGAGACCATGCTCTTGAAGTTGTGCAATTCAGTATTGGCTGTTTGAGGTGGAAAGCACCAAAGTGGAAGAGGAGGAGTTTTTCCTTGAGCACAGTGCTGCAGACCCAAGAAATGTTAACGTTTGTTTCTTAATACAGCAAATAAATGGGGGGGGGGGGGGGGGAGCAGGGTCAGGGTCGTTGGGAGAGATCAGCTCAAACTGGTCTTCCCCAAATAGCTGCCTTTCACGGGGGGTGAGGGGGGCATGATTAGCCCCCTCTCCTCCCCTCCCCAAAACCGTTCCCCAGCTCCCGCACACTCTGTATAGGAGGGATGATCCTGAGCCCAAGTGACTGGAAGCAGAGATGTTAAACCTGGGATCTTCCTGCCTTGTGGGAGTCAACAGCCCACGCGCTGTGCTCGGCATTCCAAGCCGGTGCTGCCTGCGGTGTTTTTGGGAAAGGATTGACGCCCCCCCCCCCCACCGCCCTTTCGGGTTCTGAGTGAATAGAAGCTGTTTTAATCCCTGACTCACTCCGTGAAGGGAGGCCCAAATGAACCCCACCTTAAATTCCCTGCCACAGGAAAGGGTGAGGAGGCTGTTCACTTACAGGCGTGATTTAAGCCTGCAGTTACCATAGCAACAGAGCTGCTCTGCCGCTGAAGGTATTGGTGGCTGCACGATCCTGAGGGAAAGCTGTTGGAGAGACTCTCCCATCAGTCAGTTCCTGCTCTTTCCTGCTGTGGCCTCTCAGCGTCCCTCCCATTGCCCCCTACCTCACACACTCACTCACGCCCCCCTCCCCCCCCCCCCCCCCCCCCCCCCCCCCCATTCCCTCCCACATACACTTCGCATCACAGAATCCCCCACACTGTGAAAGCCGACCATTCGGCCCATCCACACCGAGCCTCTGAAGAGTATCCCACTCGGACCCACTCTGCCACCCCATTCTCACAACCCTGCATTTCCCCTGGCCACTCCACTAACCTACACATCCCTGAACACTACGGGCAATTTTGCACAGCCAATTCCTGCACATCTTTGGACTGTGGGAGGCACAGTGGTTAGCACTGCTGCCTTACAGTGCCAGAGACGCTGTAAGATTCGATTCCCACGTCAGGCGACTGACTGTGTGGAGTTTGCACATTCTCCCTGTGTCTGTGTGGGTTTCCTCCGGGTGCTCCGGTTTCCTCCCACAGTCCAAAGATGTGCAGGTTAGGGTGAACTGGCATTGCTCAATTGCCCATAGTGTTAGGTAAAGGGGTAAATGTAGGGCAATGGGTCTGGTTGGGTTGCGCTTCGGCGGGTTGGTGTGGACTTGTGGGCCGAAGGGCCTATTTCCACAATGTAAGTAATCTAATCTAAATGAAACCAGAGCACCCGGGGGGAAACTCACGCAGACACGGGGAGAATGTGCAAACTCCACACAGTCAGTCGCCTGAGGCGGGAATTGAACCTGGGTCCCTGGCGCTGTGAGGCAGCAGTGCTAACCACTGAGCCACCGCGCCAGCCCCTTGTATTGGCGAACGTCCATACGTTCACTTTTCATGCTCACCATCAGCTGAATAAGCCTCCCAAATATGGCCAGCAACAAACATGTGCATTGATGTAGCACTTTTAACATTGTGCATCCCCAAGGTGCTTCACGAGACAAAACAGAACTGAGATTTAACCCTGTGAGATATCAAAGCACATGGCTGACCACTCAGTCACAGATTTAAAAGACTGCCTTTAAAAGGGAGGGGGGGGGGGGCGGGGGAGGGGGGGGGGGGGCGGGTGGGGGGGGGGGGGTGGAGAGAGAACGGGACAGGTGTCGGAAGGGTTCCAGAGCTCAGGGCCTTGGTCAGCCGAAGGCATGGTCACCAGTGGTGAAGCAATTCAAATGAAGGGGCTGTTGGAAGGGGCCAGAATTGAGATGAGCCCAGATGAGGGGCATGGATAGGATAAACAGACAAGGTCTTTTCCCTAAGGTGGGGGAGTCCAGAACTAGAGGGGCATAGGTTTAGGGTGAGAGGGGAAAGACATAAAATAGACCAAAGGGGCAACGTTTTTCACTCAGAGGGTGGTACGTGTATGGAGTGAGCTGCCAGAGGAAGTGGTGGAGGCTGGTACAATTGCAACATTTAAGACGCATTTGGATGAGTATATGAATAGGAAGAGTTTGGAGGGATATGGGCCGGGCGCTGGCAGGTGGGACTAGATTGGGTTGGGATACCTGGTCGGCATGGATGGGTTGGACCGAAGGGTCTGTTTCTGTGCTGTACATCTCTCTGACTCTATATCCCAGAGGGCTGTGGGGCTGGAGGAGATCTCCTGGGTCGGGGGAGTTCGGGACTGAGTTTCTGATGGCTGGAGGCCAGTGTCTATCAGGGAGTACGGCAATGATCAGGATCAGGATTCTGAGCGAGTTGACCTGAGGTTTAGAAACGGTGATCTGTCGGAGATCAGTCAGGAGTAGCCGAGTCTGGAGTTACGAGGCGTGGGTGTGGTTTTGCAGATGGTGTTGGATGTGTGGTGGAGGCTCCTTGGGGGTCAGGTTGGTGACAATCTGCCAGGGGTGTGGATGGAGCTTGCAAACAGAGGATGCTGAGTTAGTGGCTGGGACTGAAAAGAATAGCTTTGTTGTTCCTGATGCCTCTGCAGAGGAAAGGCCAGCTCATCCAGGAGTGGTGGTTGGAGAGGCGTCTGCGAATTCGGCATCATTGGGCATTGGGGGTCGAGCTGAGTGGCGTCACTGTAATAAAGGATGCTGTGATTTCAGATGTTGCTGAGGGACAGTATGTGGCTGAGAAATAGAAAGGGGGCAGACTTAGATCCTCAGTGTTGGGGCTGAGTGAGAGATAATGGAACAGGGAATGTTGCTGGTAGATGTGATTCTCTGGTTAATGAATCAAACCAGTTATTCATGAAAGCAGTTAATGCTCTCACATTTGCAGTGTCCTTTTTGCCGTTTGTACATCTCTGGTTAAATCAGCATTTATAGTCCTTTTCTAATTGTCCAGAGGACAGATAAGGGGCTACCTCATGACTGTGGGACTGGAGTCAGGTGTGGGTCCAACCAGTTCTGGATGGTAGATTTCCTTCCCTGAGTGATATTTGTGAACCAGATGTGGTTTTACCACAGTTGACAATTTTATAAAATTCATTTTTCGCCATCTACCCTAGTTCAGGTCATCATTGTAACAGGGTCGGCCAGATGGACATCATAGATTAGGAGTTCCCTGATTGTTAACCTGGTCCAATCAGGGAGCCCTGGCTGACAGATATATACAGGAGGGTCAGGGGTTCTTCACTCTGAGAGCTGGCTCTGAGGGAGCTGGGTCAGTGCCAGGGATTCTCCACGTGTAGATAAACGATGACTTGATGCCGGGATGCCAGCCTTCAGGGGAGTTATTTCCATGGCGACCATATTAGGATTAATCATGTAACCATTGCACACGGGCCCACTAACTGAAGCCCAACTGGATTTCAAACAGTAGCTACAACTGGCTTTATCGTTGGAAAATGCAGCAAGTGGAGCATATGTGTTGCAGGGTATTTAGGGCGGCACGGTGGCTCACGCTGCCAGGGACCTGGGTTCGATCCCACCCTTGGGCAACTGTCTGTGTGGAGTTTGTACGTTCTCCCTGTGTCTGCATGGGTTTCCTCCCACAGTCCAAAGATGTGCAGGTCAGGTAGCTTGGCCATGCTAAATTACCCATAGTGCCCAGGGATGTGCAGGCCTGTTGGGTTAGTCAGGGGAAAGGGTTCAGGAGGGATGCCCTCTGGAGGGTCAGTGTGGACTTGATGGGCCAAATGGCCTGTTTCCACACTGTAGGGAATCTATGATTTTGATGGTAGTGGACACCCTCACCCTCAGTCTGACCTGAGCTTGGGGAACACCACTTGAGTGAAATCAATTGTAGAGCCTCCCTCAGGACATATCCTGAACAGATGGACTCTGGGTCAACCCCCAGTAAAACCCCAAAACAAAGCCAACGCTGGGATTAATGCTTAAAATTCTCTTCAGGATCCAGGCCGCGGGTCATTGTAGTTGCAGTCGGTATACGGACTTGAGACAGTGAAAGAGTCCCACCTCACCTGGATTGAGTAATGAACTTATAGGTCTGCTGTGCTTTTCCAGCACCACTCTCATCTAAATGAATTTATAGGCTGGTAGCCAGTAGAGTGCACACCCTGGAAAATTCACCAACTGATGGTTTGTTAAATTGCTTAGGATCATCCAAATCCGAACTAGTCACAGTAAATGTCTGGTAAAGTAGTCACCTGGTTCAGTTATTTCAGTGATCCCAGAACCAGTCTTTAACAAGATTCGTTCTACACTCGAACACTTAAGTTTGTGCAAGATGTCAGCCAGTGGGAGAACCTATACCAGGGAACCTTTACAGATTAAGGGGACAACTTCAGTTCCAACCTTTGATGAAAAGCAGCTGCTTCAGTTATCCTTCATTGTAGTAAAAGACCCAGACCCAAGCTTGATCGGGCGAAATTAGTCGTCAAAGATTCACCTCGATTGACTCAACATCTTTCAACGAGAAAATGGCTGCATGAGTGAAGTACTGCTGCCTCACAGCGCCAGGGACCTGGGTTCGATTCCACCCTCGGGCAACTGTCTGTGTGGAGTTTGCACGTTCTCCCCGTGTCTGTGTGGGTTTCCTCCGGGTGCTTCGGTTTCCTCCCACAGTCCAAAGGTGTGCAGGTCAGGTGAATTGGCCATGCTAAAATTGTCCTGTAGTGTTCAGGAATGTGTAGGTTAGGTGAATCAGTCAGGGATAAATTTAGAGTAATAGGGTAGGGGAATGGGTCTGGTTGGGTTACTCTTCAGAGGGTCAGTGTGGACTTGTTGGGTTTCGATCAGAGTGGTGCTGGAAAAGCACAACAGGTCAGGCAGCATCCGAGAAGCAGGAAACCCGATGTTTTGGGCAAAAGCCCTTCATCAGGAATGGAGCTTGCTGGGCCGAATGGCCTGTTTCCACACTGTAGGTGCTCTATGATTTTCGGGAAGGGATTGTCAAAGGAGCCCAGGCCACCTTGCATGTTGACCAGGAAGTAAGTTCACGATTCTGCAAGGCCCATTGCCTTATGGGAAGGTAGGGGCAGAAACCGGGAGGCTGGAAAGTGAAGGAATCTTCAAACCGGCCCAGTTTGTGGAAGGGGCAGCACCGGTCGTGCTGAGGGTGAAACCCAGTCGGTGGGTTCGGCCTTTGTGGGGATTTTAAACCAAATGGTAAATGGCTTTTTAACAGCTGAGTAACTACCCAATGCCTCACATAGTGGAATAATACACAACGCTGACAAGGGCAGGTTGGTTCTTCACAAAACTGGACGTGAGCCATGCTTACTCAATGCAGTTGCAGCTAGATGAGGATTCCCAGAGGTCTGCTACAAATAATATTCATAAGGGCTTGTACCAGTAAAGGAGGCTACCATATAGGGTTTAATTGATCTGTGCCCCCATTTGGGGGTAGAATTAGCCTATGCCGTGGATGATCGAGAACAGTTTACAAAGTGCTAATAACTGGGAAGACCAATATGGAGCATTTAGAGAACTTAGACGTAATCCTTAGATATTTCTCCCAGTGGGCATACACCTTAGAAGGGAAAAATGTGTGTACCAGGTGCCCCAACTAACCTTTTTGGGTTGCAGAGTCGATAAGACCCAGTTACACCCGGTAGAAGGTGAAGTGAGGGTGATTGAAGTCTGTACTGGAGCTTAGGTCATGGGTTGATGAACAATTATGGGAAGTTCGTACATAACCTGGACTCCATCTTGGCACCATTGCATTAATTCTTAGAAAGGGATCAGCCTTGGAAATAGTCGCATAGCTTCCAGGGAAGTGGAGAAACAGCTCTCATCCTGTAAGGTGTTGGCTCACTACGATCCCAAGGGAGGTCTGGCACTGACATGCGATGCCACCCCCGATGGCATTGGGATAGTGTTAGCTCATAGTTGGCCCACTGGAGAGGAACACCCAATAGCTTCTGCATCCAGGACTTTGGCTAATGTGGGATGTAAATACTCCCAGAGAGAGAAGGAAGGTTTGGCAGTCACATTTGGAGTCCGGAAGTTCCGCCAATATGTTTGCAGACCTAAATTTGTCACAACAATGGATCAGAAACCTCTGTTATGACCAGTTAAAGAGGACAAGGCAGTGCTGCCCACACGTTCAGGCTGAATTCAGCAGAGGGCTGTAATACTAAGTGCGTATAATTGCAAATTGGAACACTGTCCAGGAGACCAAATAGTAAATAGTGGGTGGCCCAGTGGTTAGCACTGCTGCCTCACAGCGCCAGAGACCAGGGTTCAATTCCCACCTCAGGCGACTGTCTGTGTGGAGTTTGCACATTCTCCCCGTGTCTGCGTGAGTTTCCTCCGGGTGTTCCGGTTTCCTCCCACAGTCCAAAGATGTGCAGGTCAGGTGAATTGGCCATGCTAAATTGCCTGCAGTGTTAGGTAAGGGGTAAATGTAGGGGAATGGGTCTGGGTGAGTTGTGCTTCGGAGGGTCGGTGTGGCCTTGTTGGGCCGAAGGGCCTGTTTCCACATTTTAAGTAATCTAATCTAAAAAACTAATCTAATCCAAATGTGGATGCAATGTGCCACCTCCCTTTGCAGGTACATCACCAGTGGGACCACCACTGAGAAACTCCCTTATGGTTTTAAAGTTTCTGGACAGATTTTGAGCCAAGCAGAAACTGTCAGACTTTAGGTGCAGAAAGGTTCGGTCCTGACAGACCTGAACCATCAGGTGGTGATGGGGGAAACCATAGGGCCATCGGAACACCCAGAACTGAGACCTGGAGAGACCAGGTCACCGTACTGGACGGTCTATTATTATGGGGAGCAAGAGTGATTGTCCTGAGCAAAGGTCACTACCAGATATCATCTGAACTCCTCCAGGGTCAGGGGGAGCGGGGGAGGGGGTCTCCAAAATGAAGATGTTGACGAGATGTTATATCTGGTGGCCAGGCTTGGATGAGGCAGCTGTGTTAGTGGGGCAGTGCCAACAAGGACAGAAAATGACCACCCAGCAGCTCCCCCATATTGGTGGGCATGGCTGGGTAAATCCTGGACTCAGTTATACCTTAATTATGCGGGTGGTTTCATGGGCTCGATGTTCTCAGTCATTGTGAGCGTCCACTCAAAGTGGCTGAATGTGTACAGAGTTCGTTCGTCAAACACTGGGAACAGCGATAGAAAGACAGTGTGCATCCTTTGCAATACATGGTTTCCCAGAGGGGTTGGTCACGGACATTGGACAATCGTTGACCAGACTGCTGCCCGAGGAAGAGAGCGCATTTCTTCTGAGATGCTCTAGGTGCAAGAGGCGAGCGACTGTGTGTCACACACCGCCTGTATCACAGGCAAAGTTAGAGAGGAACCCAGGGGGAGCTACAAAGCACCACCTTTGTGCTCGGACTCAGAGGGGGAAGGGATGTAGTGACTGTAACAAGGTCAGTCAGGTGGACCTCATAGAACAGGAGTTCTCCAATTCGGGCCGTTTATCTGGTCCAATCAGGGAGCCCTGGCTGGATAGATAAGAACAGGAGAGTCCGAGGTTCTGCTCACTCTGAGAGCTGGCTCTGAGGGAGTTGGATCAGTGTCAAGGCCTCTCCATGTATAAATAAAGGGTGACTTAGCGACGGGATACCGGCTTCTGTGGAATTATTTCCAGTGGGATTTTCCAGAATAGAACATGGAACATTACAGCGCAGTACAGACCCTTCGGCCCTCGATGTTGCGCCGCCCTGTCATACTAATCTGAAGCCCGTCCCACCTACACTATTCCATGTATGCCTGTCCAATGATGACTTAAATGCACTTAAACTTGGCGAATCTACTACCGTTGCAGGCAAAGCATTCCATACCCTTACTACTCTCTGAGTAAAGAAATATTAGCCTTGTGGTCAAGATCGTGAGTCATGTGACATTAGCACGCCATCACTGCCTCGCATAGTGAATTATTTCGCTCCTTTACGTTTGTTGCTCTCAGGGTGAACTCTGTACTGGATTTGGGCGAACATGGTGACCAGGACAGATGCACAGACACCTGGTTGGCCACAACCACTTGGTGTTTGCAGATAGGTTTCTGAGGTTGTCTGAAAATTCAGCTCTTTCTGTCCTGTCTTCGTTTGTGACTGGAGGGAGGACTGAGAAAGAATCCAAGGCTATTTGGACAGGTCTGTGAATAGGAAAGATTTAGAGGGAAATGGGCCAACAGCAGGCAGACAGGACTAGTTCAGTTTGGGAAAGTTGTGAGCATAGACGAGTTGGGCCAAAGGGCCTGTTTCCATGCTATATTATCTCTACGACAGGTTTAGAGAATGGCCTGGCCTTTGTTGCCACAGCAACGGGATGGTCAGATTTATTTAGTGGAACCTTTTGTCCCTGTTGCTGTCAGCCACTCTCAAACCCAGTTCCTGAGCTCATTTCCTTCCTGCTCCCTGGAGCAGAGGCCCTTCTTGGCGTACAGTGCATCCACTGGAAGTGTTAAGATTCTGGATGGGTTTGTAAGAAACTGGGCCTTGGCTGAGGCCTGGGACCGGAGTGAGCCACGGTGGGCCTTTGTGAGTGCCCCGTGATCAGGCCGGGGCCGTGAGCGAAGCCCCTAGTTGGTGCGGCCTACTCGGTGATTCAGCTGCAGTTCTGGTAAAGCCTGGATCCTTGTGCAGCTGCCGTGGAAATTATAGCAGCAACCCCGCCCCTCTAAGGCTGAGCTTTGAAGCATTTATTCAAAAAAAAAGCGAGGTTTGAGCAATTAGTGCAGAATCTTGAGAGTTGCTGTGGTAATCTGGACATTCCTGGAGTTCCACAGCAAGCTGACCTCAGTTAACTCCTTAGGTTGACTGGAGTTCACCTGCTCTGAGCAGAGGGCCACATTTCGACTCTAATAACGACTGGATTGGGGGGGAGGCAGAGAACCACCGGGACGCCACTGAGTCCCTTCAGCCTGTTCCAGCCTTTCATTAGATAGCGGCTCGCCCGTATCTCAACTCAAAAACAAAATCCATATCCTGGAGTGTTCTTACCGCCAAAAGTAAAACGCCATGAGAGGGTCCAATTGTGCCCCTTCCCCCAGTCTGCTGCCACTGGACCGTTTTCTGACAGTTCTTTAAAAAAATAACTCATTTAAAGAGAATTTTAAAATCTCAATTGTGTCTGCCATCCCTCCAATTTATTCTCCAGAGATTGACTTGTACAGTCGAGAGTGTGGTGCTGGAAAAGCACAGTAGGTCGAGCGGCATTCGAAGAGCAGGAAAATCGACGTTCCGGGCAAAAGCCCTTCATCAGAAATGTTGGTTTTCCTGCTCCTCGGATGCTGCCTGACCTGCTGTGCTTTTCCAGCACCACACTCTTGACTCTGATCTCCAGCATCTGCAGGCCTCACTTTCACCTTGTACAATTGTTGAATAGCGCAGTATAGAAAGAGGCCAGTCAGCCCATCTAGTTTATGTAAGCTTCTGTGAACAGTAATCCAGTTTGTCCCACTCCTTCACCTTTCCCGTATCCCTGTAATTCTCTTATTTCTTAATATTTATCCGACTGTCTTTTGAAAACTCCTGATGAATCTGTATCCACTGACCCGCCTGGCAGCTAAAATGGAGCAGCTATGTCCATTTGCAGCAAGATCTGGAAAATATTCCGGTTTGGGCCTGTCAAGTGGCAAGTCACATTTGTGCCACATAAATACCAGGCAATGAACATCTCCAACCAGAGAGAATCTAACCATCGCTCAATGATTCCAATGCGTTGCCATCACTGAATCCCTCACTATCAATACCTTGAAAGTTTCCGTTGACTAGAAACTCAACTGGACTCACCATATAAACACATTGGCTACAAGAGCAGGTTAGAGTTTAGGAGTACTGCAGCGAATAAGTCATCCTTTGACTCACCACAGTCTTTCCACCATCTATGAGGTACAAGTCAGGAGGGTGATGGAATGCTCCCCACTTGCCTGAGTGGGTACAGCTCCAACAAAACTCAAAGTTTGTCATCCTCCAGGACAAAGCAGCCCACTCAACTGTCACCACATCTGACCCCTTCGTCACTCACACCTTCCATCTGAGTGGCTGCGGTGTGTACCATCCACAGGATGCACTGTAACAACTCACTGAGGCCTTCTCTGGCACCACTTTCCCCACACTCTTCCATCGAGAAGGATAAGGGTAGCGGATACACGGGGAAGACCACTCCCTGCAAGTTCCCCTCTAAGCCACTGACCACCCACCCTGATTTTGAAGCGGATCCCTGTTCCTTCCATGTTACTGGGTCAAAATCCTGGAACTCTCTCGCTATCGGCTTTGTGGGTCAACCCACAGCACAGGGTCTACAGCGGTTCAAGAAGGCAGCTCACGCCCACCATCTCAGGAGCAATGAAGGATAAGCAATAAATGTTGGCTAAGCCAGCAGTCCTGTGGATGGATTGAAAGTAACGTGTAAATTGGGTTTCTTTTTTGTCTGCTGTCTTAAATCTGAGCTCGCTGCTTCCCGATCCTCCAGCTGTTGGGACCAGTTTCTCTCTCTCTCTCATGATCCTTTATCACTTTAAACACTATCAGACCTCCCCTTAACTTTCTCAACTGAAAGACAAACAGCCAGGCTCCCTTTGTAGTCAGAATTTCTTATCTTTTCTGAACAACTCTGAGTACAGGAGTCAGGGTGACATACTGCAGCTGTACAGGGCCTTGGTGGTGAGATCTCCACTGGGAGTACTGGCTGCAGTTTTCGTCTCTTTTAAAAGACAAAATATATTTGCCATGGAAAGACTGTAGAGGAGGTTTTCTGGGCTAGTTTCCGGGATTGTGGTTTGTCATATAAAGAGAAATTGGGTCAATTAATCCCGTAATCGCTGGGGAAAGGGGACCTTAATGAAATGTATAAATGTCTTACCAGACACGACAGACTGGATTCAGGGGAGTCCAGAACAAGGGCTCCTAGTCTCTGGATACATAGGCCGTTTTGGACTGAGATGAGGAGAAATTTCTTCACTCTCAGGGAGTGGAATTCTCTACCAGAGAAGGCAGTGGAAGCAAAATAACTGAATATGTTCAAACAAGAAATAGATTTCCAGAGATTAAAGGCAGTCGGGGTATAGAGAGAGAGTGGTGGGGGTAGACCATTGAGATTGAATCAGCTGTGATTGTACTAAATAGTGCAGCAGGCCTGAAGGGCTGAATAGCCTGCTCCTGCTCCTTTTCTGTGTTTCTGTCGAGACTTGGCCCTACCCTCTGGGGATACAAGCTTGTGCAGGTCGGAAATGCAGTGAAAACGACTGATCCCTCTGACAGAGCCCCCTCGGCAGGTTGGTGGGACGGGTTCAGGGGGAGCGGGCAGCTGAGAGACAGGATCCAGGAAGAGGCTGCACAATGTCAGTAAAGGGCGGGTGGTGGGGAGAGAGAGAGAGACAGGACGTGGGGGTTGGGGGGCAGCGGGGGGGAGGTGTGGAGCTCCTTGATGCTGCACCACGCGAAACAAAACCAGTTCTTCTTTCTTGGTTGCGAAAAAAAAAACTCAGGAAGGAAAGGGAATGCACGAGCAGTTGCTTGACGTTGTCTCGCTGAGAACTGCACTCTGGGTTCAATTATGATTCACCGCAGTGGCAGCTGGTGAACACAAGCCATTCTGAAAGAGTACAGCTCAGTTATCTTCACAACAAGCAGCAACTGAAGCTAACTGGGAGAGAGACTAGGTAGGGCGATGCAGTCAGTGTTTGTCCAGGTTGAGAGGCTGTTGGGGGAGAGAGTGTAACAGAACATGTCCGCAAGGCCAGCTGCTTCCGAGCAGCACCAGAATATTACCACCGGCTCCTGTTTGTTTTACAGGCACAAGGTGTCATGTTAATGATCAGGGTTCAGACAGCCGACACATGAGTGTTTGTTTCAGAAAGGTTCCTTCACAGGATGTGTGGGAGTTGCTGGCTAGCCTGCCATTAATTGCCCGTCCCTCATTGCCCTGGAGTAGGTGGCGTGTGTCCCTGTGCTCCGGGTTGACCCACAAGGCTGTTCAGGAGAGAAGCCCAGGATCTTGACCCAGTGACCGTGAAGGGACGGCGATATATTGCCAAGCCAGGACGGTGAGTGGTTTGGAGGGGAAACATGCAGAGGGTGGTGTTTCCCCCTGGATCTGCTGCCCTGGTCCTTCTCAATGCAAGTGGTGGTGGGTTTGAAAAGCGCTGTCTTGAGGATCTTCAGTGAGTTTCACATGGACAAGGAATGAGAGTGGGTCACTTAAGCTCCACCATTCAGTAAGCTCATAGCGGACCTGATTTAAAACCTCATCCCAACGTTCCTGCATATCCCCAATAACCTTTCACCCCATCTGTTATCAAGAGGGTTGGGATAGCTGGTCGGCATGAATGGGTTGGACTGAAGGGTCCGTTTCCATGTTGTACATCTCTATGACTCTATAATGTATCTAGCTCTGCCTCTGAACTATTCCAAGATTTGCGTCCACTATTTTCCAGGGAAGGGAATTCCAAAGACTCGATCCTCTGAGAGAAATGTTTCTTCCTCCTTTTTTGGAAATGGGCAGCCCCTTATTTTTAAACTATGACCCCTAGTTTGAGGTTCCCCCACAAGAGGAGGAAACATCCTTCCCACATCCACTCAGTCGAGTCCCCTCAGGATCTTATCTGTTTCAGTTAAGTTGCCTCTGCCTCTGAGCTCCAGAGGATAAGGGCCTGGCTCATCTAGCTTTTCCTTATAAGGCAATCTGGTCTGAGTGGCTCAGTGGTTAGCACTGCTGCCTCACAGCGCCAGGGTCCCGGGTTCGATTCCAGCTTCAGGTGACTGTCTGTGTGGAGTTTGCACATTCTCCCTGTGTCTGCATGGGTTTCCTCCCACAATCCAAAGTTGTGCAGCTTAGGGTGGATTGGCCAGGCTAAATTGTCCATAGTGTTCAAGCATGTTGTTGAGAAGGTATATGGTGTGTTGGTGTTTATTGGTGGGGGGATTGAGTTTCAGAGCCACGAGGTCATGCTTCAGCTGTACAAGACACTGGTGAGGTCGCACCTGGAGTATCGTGTACAGTTCTGGTCACTGCATTATAGGAAGGATGTGGAAGCATTGGAAAGGGTTGAGAGGAGATTTACCAGGATGTTGCCTGGTTTGGAGGGAAGGTCTTACGAGGAAAGGCTGAGGGACTTGAGGCTGTTTTTGTTGGAGAGAAGAAGGTTGAGAGGTGACTTAATTGAGACGTATGAGATAATCAGAGGGTTAGATAGGGTGGACAGGGAGAGTCTTTTTCCTCAGATGGTGAAGGCTAACACAAGGAGACATAACTTTAAATTGAGGGGTGATAGATTTAGGACAGGTAACAGGGGTAGTTTCTTCACTCAGAGAGTAGTAGGCCGTGGAATGGCCTGCCTACTACAGTAATAGACTCGCCGACGTTAAGGGCATTTAAATGGTCATTGGACACACGTGGATAATAATGGAACAGTGTAGGTTAGATAGGAATCAGATTAACTTCACAGGTCGGGGCAACATCGAGGGCCGAAGGGCCTGTACTGTGCTGTAATGTTCCACGTGCAGGTTTGGTGCATTAGGTAGGGGTCAATGTATTGGGGTAGGGGAATGGGTCTGGGTGGGTTACTCTTCGAAGGGTTGGTGTGGGCTTGTAGGGCTGAATGGCCTGTTTCCACACTGTAGGGATTCCATGATAAACCTTCTCTGAACTGCTTCCAACACATTAATAACCTTCCATAAATGCAGCAAAGAACACAGTACACAGTAACTTAGATGCAGGATCACAATTGCCTTGTATGACCAAAGCCACAATCTCTTGTATTCGGTTACCCTCACAGTAAAACAACTTGCTGTTAGGTGCAGTGCTGCTTCTACATGGTACAGTGTGTCGGTGGTGAATGAGGAACCAATCAAGTGGTTGCATCCTGGATGGTGTGAACACCTTGAAGCTGGGAACATTGCACTATGTTCCTTGTAAACTGATTAACTCGGTGGGTTATTTGATTTAACACGGTAAAGCACAGTGCTGTGTGTACAGTTGGCAGGCACGTGTTGTAGAGACTTGGCACATGGAGTCCTTGAAGGAGAACGCTGTTCAAGGCAAGGTACACTTAGAACATGAAGCGTCGCCGAACAGTCAGGAGAAGGGTTGGTGCAGCACTGAAGTGGGCAGTACAGGAACTTGGGACTTTGTAATGAACTCAGGTATGAGCAGAGATAATGGTGTCTGTCCCTGGGAACTTCTCCAGGGATTTGCAGTAACTCCCTGTCCCCGGGAAGGACACAAATTGCCAGCACAAAAGGAGGCTGTTCCCCCCCATCCTCTCTCTTGTCTCTTTCCAGTCCGAAAGCAATCTCTGCTGTCACTCAACGTGCATTATTAATCCAGTTTCCCCTTGAAAGGAACACGTTCCTTGTCTCCCTGAGGATTCCAGACTTCAGTAGTGTTTGTAACTGGAATCTGCACTGACTGTCTGTAGACACCCACACCCACACCCACACCCACCTCTGTTACACTGTACTTTCCAATTCACCTGACCTACACATCTTTGGACTGTGGGAGGAAACCAGAGCACCCAGAGGAAACCCACGCAGACACGGGGAGAATGTGCAAACTTCACACAGTCAGTCACCCAAGGCTGGAATCGAACCCGGGTCCCTGGTGCTGTGAGGCAGCAGTGCTAATCACTGAGCCACCATGAATGATCCAATCAGTAAATGCCCAGTTTATTTCTTTATCAGAGTTGAGCGCTGCAATGATCCATGTGTTGGGCAAGGGTAGCAGCAAGGGCAGGACCTTGAGCAGGAGTTTGTGCCATCAGAGACGATGACCATATCCTCATTCTTTGTGGCCTTAGTGCCCACAGTGCTATGTTTGAAAGGTCGCAGTCTGGTCAGGATGGTGTACTTATTGAGGTGTTTCTAGGATGGCTGTCTGTGCAGGTGTGCACATCTTTGTGTCTGTGTGGCTTTGTGTGAGTGTGTGTGAGTGAGTGGCTCTGTGTGTGTGTGAGTGTGTGTGTGAGTGAATGTGTGTGTCTGTGTGTGTGTGTCTGTGTGTGAGTGAGTGTGTCTGTGTGTGTGTGAGTGAATGTGTGTGTGTCTGTGTGTGAGTGTGTGTCTGTGAGTGAGTGTGTCTGTGTGTGAGAGTTTGTGTGTCTGTGTAGGTGTGTGTGTATGTGTGTGTGTGTCTGTGTGTGTGTATGTGTGAGTGAGTGTGTGTGAGTGAATGTGTGTGTGTGTGTCTGTCTGTGTAGCTGTGTGTGTGTATGAGAGTGTGTGTTTGTGTGAGTGTGTGTGTATGTGTAGCTGTGTGTGTGTGTACGTGTGTGTGAGTGTGTGTTTGTGTGAGTGTGTGTGTCTGTGTACGTGTGTGTGTGGCTCTGCGTGTGTGTGTAGCTGAGTGAGTGTGTGTGTGTGTCTGTGTAGCTGTGTGTGTCTGTGTGGCTCAGTGTGTGTGTAAGTGTGTGTGTGTGTGTGTGTGTGTGTCTGTGTAGCTGTGTGTGTGTGTTCAGCAAACTATTATTGCCCTTTAATCTAAATCCAGCCCCCACTCCTCCGGATCTGAAGTCTCCCTTCATTCATTGTGATGGAAAGTAAATGGGAGTGGTGAATAGTGAGGGGGAGGAGTCCCCTCCCTCTGGTAATGACCTGGGCATAACTCCAGCCCAGGGTCACCCACAGGCCTGGGCCCTCACCCTCAGGGCTCCGTGAGGGCTGGGATGTTGAAAATGAAGATCACGCTAACCTCGGGGTCAGGAGCAAACACTTTGCTGCTCTTGTGAGTGAAGCTAAAATGGCGTTTGAGCCAAAAGGGGATGTTGGGTAATAAGAGAACAGGAATCCACAGAGGAACCTGCAAGACTTAAAATAATATTTTTAAAACATACGTAATCTTTACAATATGTGTATGATTGGGGAGTATGGGACAATGTAGCCATCACATGTTATGTGAAGGCTTGATACAGCTGAGTGTTGTGGTGGATAAGGACAGTTGGACGTTGACCAGGTTAATGTCAGACAGAAGTTACCCATAGTCCTTGACTGGGTAAGAACAGCAGTTTTCTGAAAAAAACGTTGCTCACCCATTGTGTGCTTGTTGGTCCCTTTCACTGAGCCCAGTGTTTATCATTCAAAACTTCAAAAATCAGTTCAACTCCTTGAACTGAACTGTAGGATCTAAACTAAATTGTTTTCTGGATGGATAATCCAGGCTGACTGCATTTGCTAAGAATCACAAGCTTCCAGCTTCAACTTCCACTTGACGGACTTCAACGATAAAATCTGATGTGATAGACCCAATGCCACACTGAGGGAGTGCCGCACTGTCGGAGGGTCAGTGCTGAGGGAGTGCCGCACTGTCGGAGGGTCAGTGCTGAGGGAGTGCCACACTGTCAGAGGGTCAGTGCTGAGGGAGTGCCGCACTGTCGGAGGGTCAGTGCTGAGGGAGTGCCGCACTGTCGGAGGGTCAGTGCTGAGGGAGTGCCGCACTGTCGGAGGGTCAGTGCTGAGGGAGTGCCACACTATCAGAGGATCAGTGCTGAGGGAGCGCTGCACTGTCAGAGGGTCAGTGCTGAGGGAGTGTTGCACTGTTGGAGGATCAGTGCTGAGAGAGCCAGGCTGCACTGTCACAGGGTCAGTACTAAGGGAGTGCCGCACTGTCGGAGGGTCAGTGCTGAGGGAGCGCTGCACTGTCAGAGGGTCAGTGCTGAGGGAGTGCCACACTGTCACAGGGTCAGTGCTGAGGGAGTGCCACACTGTCTGAGGGTCAGTGCTGAGGGAGTGCCACACTATCAGAGGGTCAGTGCTGAGGGAGCGCTGCACTGTCGGAGGGTCAGTGCTGAGGGAGTGCCGCACTGTCGGAGGGTCAGTGCTGAGGGAGTGCCACACTGTCACAGGGTCAGTACTAAGGGAGTGCCACACTGTCTGAGGGTCAGTGCTGAGGGAGTGCCACACTGTCAGAGGGTCAGTGCTGAGGGAGTGCTGCACTGTTGGAGGATCAGTGCTGAGAGAGCGTTGCATTGTCGGAGGGTCAGTGCTGAGGGAGTGCTGTACTGTCGGCGGGTCACTAGTGAGGGTGTACTGCACCGTCAAAGACATTGGGTTTTGGTGTAAACTTTAAACTCTGCCTGTGTTGTCTGGTGTGAAAATCAGGTGGTAACATTTTGGATAAAGTTCAGGCAAGATGTAGCCTGCATGTTGGTCAACAATTCTCTCTTGAACAGCACCAAAAGAAACAAGATGATCTGGGTCATTATTAGGTGTTTTTATGGTATTGTGCTGTGCACAAAATGGTTTTTGTGTTTTCCATGTTATGTTCGATAAGACAGTATTGACTGTCACACACTTTGGTACATGCTGAGGTACAAGGCACTTTTAAAACATTAGGATAATACTGAGACTAAGCCCTGATCTTTGGAATTCCCTCCCGAAACCGAACCTCTACTCTATCTGTTATTGGCTAAAACCAGCCTCCTTCACCAAGGGACATTGGAGATACAGGTAATGTGGGTAAATGAGTAATGGATTACGTCAGTTTGCATTTTGACTGGGTTAACCAAGGCAGCACTAAAGCTGTGTAGGATGAACCCCAAGGACTATGTACAAGATGGAGATCTGGCACAGTGTGTGGAGGAGCCAACCATGGAATGGGCAGTTTGGGACCTGGTCAGGGTAACGAGGAAAAACTAAATTAATGACCTTGCTGTAAAGGAGACCCTGGCAAATAGTGACCATAAAATATTAGAAATTTACCCTGAAGTTTGAAAGGAAATGTAAGGGGCGTGTTGGGCAGCGTGGAGTGGGAAAATATGCTGCAAGATTTCAAAGAGGAAAGGCAAGGCTACTCTTTAAAGAAAGACAAGATGGTGTATAACAAAAACACATCCTTCTAAACCACTGACAGCCAAAGGGAACAGTGAATCAACAAAAAACATTTCAAGATTTTATTAGATCACAGGAAGTGGTTTATGAAAACGCAATCACCTGCACTCAGCAAGTCCTTTCTAGCTCAATATCTGGTCGTTTCATGATCTTGTGACTCTAGATGTTTCATAGTCTTAACGTCGCTATATAAATGCAAGTTGGCCTGCTTCTGAGGTTTAGTGATTGTGTTGCTTTTGAACACCCCTCCATTTTGTTGTCTCTGCTGCAGGTTATTTCCAGATGAACAGGCGAGCGTTCCTGAGGCCAGGCACGAGGACTTGTGCAGCAGCTGGTGACATTGGCGTCTGTCAGAGGGACAGCCACAGAACCATGGGTATCTCGGAGTGAGCTCAGGGATCCAGGAGCAAGGGACGGAGTTGAATGGTGAGCGTGGTGGAAGGGGGGCACAGGGCATGAGGAGGCATCTGTGCGAACGTGGGAGAGGTTGCTGCTGTCACTTGGCAGAAGCTGGTGGGTGGACAGGAACTTGGAGACAGTAAGGACTATAGATGCTGGAAGAGCAACAGGAGGTCAGGCAGCATCCGAGGGGCAGGAGAGGCAACGTTACAGACTGATGATGTCTGACCTGCTGTGCTTTTCCAGCTTCACGTCTCATGGCCGGTGGGTGGACTGGAAGGTGATTGGCTGGTGGGTGGACTGGAAGGTGATTGGCTAGTGGGTGGGTGGACCAGAAGGTGATTGGCTGGTGGGTGGACTGGAAGGTGATTGGCCAGCGGGTGGACTGGAAGGTGATTGGCCGGTGGGTGGGTGGAGGGACTGGAAGGTGATTGGCCAGTGGGTGGACTGGAAGGTGATTGGCCAGTGGGTGGGTGGACTGGAAGGTGATTGGCTGGTGGGTGGACTGGAAGATGATTGGCCAGTGGGTAGGTGGACTGGAAGGTGATTTACTGGGTGGGGGGACTGGAAGGTGATTGGCCGGTGGGTGAGTGGACTGGAAGGTGATGGGCCAATGAGTGGACTGGAAGGTGATTGGCCGGTGGGTGAGTGGACTGGAAGGTGATTGCTGGTGGATGGACTGAAAGGTGATTGGCTGGTGGGTGGACCAGAAGGTGATTGGCCAGTGGGTGGGTAGACGAGAAGGTGATTGGCTGGTGGGTGTTGAGATATTTTCCCGCTAAATGCAGTTTTTAAAGCAGTTCTGCGAAACAGAAGATTTACATTAAATCTGCAACTTAAGTTAAATATTTTGGTATAAGGACAAAAAAACCATACATTAGGGGAAGAAGATTTTGGATTGTACAATCACAATGGCTCAGTGGTTAGCACTGCTGCCTCACAGCACCAGGGTCCCAGGTTCGATTCCCGCCTCAGGCGACTGACTGTGTGGAGTTTGCACGTTATCCCCGTGTCTGCGTGGGTTTCCTCTGGGTGCTCCGGTTTCCTCCCACAGTCCAAAGATGTGCAGGTCAGGTGAATTGGCCATGCTAAATTGCCCGTAGTGTTAGGTGCATTAGTCAGAGTGGAATGGGTCTGGGTGGGTTACTCTTCGGAGGGTCGGTGTGGACTGGTTGGGCCGAAGGGCCTGTTTCCGCACTGAAGGGAATCTAGTCTAACGTAATCAATCAAGATATTAAAGTCGAAAAACAGAAGTTGCTGAGAAAACCCAGCAGGTCTGCTTTGCTTTTCCAGCAACTTCTGTCTTTGCTTCTGATTTACAGCATTCGCAGTTCTTTCGGTTTTTGATCAAGGTGTTAAATCGGTTTGGGTGGATCTATGAAACTGCAAGAGGCAGCAAACATTGGTGCAAGTTGATGTGGGCCACCAAGCTGTTGTGGTCATTTTGGACATGGAGAATGGGAAATTGGAGATCCGCGTAATGAGGGTGAATGAGTAATAATGGACGACTTCAGTTTGCATTTTAACTGGGTCAACCAAGGCAGCACTAAAGCTGTGAAGGATGGATGCCTGGACTGTGTACAAGATTGGAGATCTGGCACAGTGTGTGTGGAGGAGCCATCCATGGATTGGGCAGTTTGGGATCTGGTTTGTGTAACGAGGAAAGACTGGAATTATAGAATCCCGAGTGTGGATGCAGACCATTCAGCCCATCGAGTCTACAGTGATCGTCCAAAGAGCATCCAACCCAGGCCCACCCCCCACTACTCTCTCCCTGTAACCCCACGTTTCCCATGGCCAGTCCATCTGACCTGCCCATCTTTGGACTGTGGGAGGAAACCCACGCAGACACGGGGAGAACGTGCAAACTCCACACAGACAGTCACCCGAGGGTGGAAATAATGACCTTCCTGTCAAGGAAGTTTTGGGGAATAGTGACAATAATATATTAGCAGCTTATCTGAAGTTTGAAAGGAAGCCGTGAGAGGGGAGTTGGCTGGGGTGGATTGGGAAAATATTCTGAAAGATTTGATAGTAGTTGGATAAGTTGTTTAAAGAAACACAAGAAGGTCTATGATAGAAATGTGTTCCTTTAAGCCACAGATACCCAAAGGGAAAGGTGAATCAGCAGAAAGAAGTTAAAGATTTCATTAGCTAACAGGACGTGTCTATGAGAATGCAATAAAAGCCTGACCATTGGGAACAGTTTAGGACCCAGCAAACTGACTGAGAAACTGATAGGAAAGAGACTGTTAATGCAAACTCACAAGAAACATGAAGGAGGGTTGGAAGCACTTCATATCAGTACACGCAAGAAAAAACAGAGCGAGGGTGAATGTGAGTTCATTCAGATAGGAGACAGAATTTATACAGAGAACAGGGAAATAGTGGAAGAATTAAACCAGACCAAACCAGCAAGGCTTTTGGTAAGATCCCTCATGACAGACAAGTCAAATTGGCTGAGAGGCAGGAGGAATCGAAGCCCCACAGTGTGGAAAGAGGCCATTCAGCCCAGCAAGTCTGTACCGACCCCCCCCAAAGAGCGTCCCACCCAGACCCAGTCTCCCACTCTGTCCCTGTAACCCTGCATTTCCCGTCGCCAATCCACCTGACCTGCACACTGTGGGAGGAAACCGGAGCACCCGGAGGAAACCCACGCAGACAATGTGCCAACTCCACACAGTCACCCGAGGCAGGAATCGAACCCACGTCCCTGGAGCCATGAGGTAGCAGTACTAGCCATTGAGCCACCGTGCTTCTCGAGGGTGATGGTAGAGGGTTGTTCTGTGACTGGAAGTCTGTTTCCAGAGGGATTCCACAGAATTTGGAACTGGGGCCCTTGATGTTTGTGATGTGCATTAATGTTTGAACTTAAACGTAAGGCCTATGATTTCAACATTTGTAGATGATGCAAATTGGTGAGGTGTTGAGTCATGAGGGGATATCATTAGACTGGTCTGGCAGGAATTCAAGCCAGAATACTGAGGTAAAGCAAAGGATTACACTGTGTGTGGCACGATGTGGAGGAGCTGGTGTTGGACTGGGGTGGACCAAATTAAAAATCCCACAACACCAGGTTATTGTCCAACAGGTTGATTTGGAAGCACTTGCTTTCGGAGCGACGCTCCTTCATCACCACCTGGTGCTTCCGAATAAACCTGTTGGATTGTAACCTGGTGTTATGGGATTTTTAACAATGTATGGCAGCATCCCTGGAAAGTGCTGAAGATCAAAGGGATCTTGGTGCACATATCCACAAATCGCTGACGGTATTAGACTAGGAAAATGGTATGGTTACGGTAGTGGTTGTGGTTGTGGGATACTTGCCTTGATTAATTGTGGCTCTAACTTACAAGAGCAGAGAGGTTGTACTGGAACTGCATCAGCGCTGGTTTGGCATGCAGTTGTGGTCACTACATTATAGGAAGGATGTGATTGTCCTGGAGGGGGTGAAGAGGAGATCGGGTGGACAGGAACGTTTACCTACCATTAGTACAAACACCAGTAACCGGGGGAAGAGGGATTTAAGGTAAGAGGAGATTTGAGGAGAAATATTTTTCACTGAACTGCAGAAAGGCAGGATGCCAACAGGGTAATGATGTCCTCAACATGGATCTCCAGAAGGTGTTTCTTACAGTGCCACCCAGCAGAATGATGAAGAAAGTTAAAGCTCATGGGACAACAGGGACAATAGCAACATAAACACCAAACTGGCTGAGTGATGGGTTACAGAGGGTACGGTACAGTTTTCAGGATGGGGAAATGTCTGTCGCGGAGTTCCCCAGGGGTCAGGATTGGGATCCTTGCTTTTCCTGACTGATATCGATGATCTGGATCTTGGCGTTCGGCGGACAACTTCCAGGGTTGCAGATGACACAAAACTTGGAGGAATTTGAAATTGTGAGGGGAGCGTGTGGAGCTCCAGAAAGACACTGCCAGGTTTGGTGGAGTGGGTGGATGAGATTCAACGCAGAGAAGTGTGAGGTGATGCAGTTTGTCAGGAAGAAAGGCAGCGTACAATAGGGGGGTACAATTCTACAGGGAGCAGGGAGGACATGAGGGCCAATATAGACGGATCACTGAAGGTGGCAGGACTGGTGGCAAGTGTTGTCTGCCTTATTAATTAGGGAGTGGTGTACAAGAGCAAGGTGAGGTTGAACATTGGGTGCAGCATGGTGTCTCAGTGGTTAGCACTGCTGCCTCACAGCGCCAGAGACCCGGGTTCAATTCCCACCTCAGGTGACTGTGTGGAGTTAGCACATTCTCCCCGTGTCTGCGTGGGTTTCCTCCGGGTGCTCCGGTTTCCTCCCACAGACCAAAGATGTGCAGGTCAGGTGAATTGGCCATGCTAAATTGCACATAGTGTTAGGTAAGGGGTAGATGTAAGGGTATGGGTGGGTTGCACTTCGGCGGGGTGGTGTGGACTTGTTGGGCCGAAGGGCCTGTTTCCACACTGTAAGCAATCTAAACTTATCCAAGACCTCAAAACAGAAATTGCTGGAAAAGCTCAGCAGGTCGGGCAGCATCTGTAGAGAGAAATCTCCCAGGCTCATCGTTATCCACACCTTTGTCTGTCCAACTGTTCTCACTCTCTTTGGGCTGTATCCCCACCCATCATTTACTCCATACCCCACGTCCCACATAAAAGCCAAGTTACCATCAGGTTCTGAGGAAGGGTCACCTGACCTGAAACATTAACTCTGATTTCTCTCTCAGCAGATGCTGCCAGACCTGTTGAACTTTTCCAGCAGTTTCTGCTTTTGTTTCTGATTTCCAGCATCTGCAGTTCTTTCAGTCTTTATTGAGAATGTTAGAATTCTTGACAGGGGGAATGAGAACAAAAATAGGGAGGTTATAATACAAACAGATTGTTACCACCTCATTCAGAATTAGTCATCTTTAAAGGGAAATATGTTTGAGGGAGTTCAGAGCAGGTTTAATAAACTGATACCTGGTATGGTCTAATGAGGGTTGGCTGGGACAGACTGGTGTTGAGAGTGTGTTGCTGGAAATGCACAGCAGGTCAGGCAGCATCCGAGGAGCAGGAGAATCAATGTTTCAGGCTGGAACCCTTCAGCCGTTCCTGATGAAGGGCTTTTGCCTGAAACGTCGATTCTCCTGCTCCTCGGACGCTGCCTGAGCTGCTGTGCGTTTCCAGCACCCCACACTCGACTCTCATCTCCAGTATCTGCCGTCCTCACTGTCTCCTGAGAGAGACTAGGCTTGTCTCCACCAGGGTTTGGCAGAGTGAGGAGCCAACTGTAATAAGATCCAGAGGGATCGTGACTGGACGGATGTGGAAGGGGACGTCCTCCTTTTGTGGGAGAACCTAGAACTAGGGGTCACCCTTTGAGAATCAGGGATTGCCTCTTTACAACCAAGAGACAAAGTAAAGCTTATTCTCTGCTGGTTCTGAGTCTTTGGGGTGGTACAGTGGTTAGCACTGTGGCCTCACTGTGGCAGGGACCCTGATTCTAGTATTGGCTGACTGTTTGGTAGATTGGCCAGGCTAAATTGCTCATAGGATACAGGGATATGCAGGCCTGCTGGGTTAGCTATGGGAAATCCCGGCTTCCGGGGATAGGGTAGTGGGTGGGTCTGAGGGAGATGCTCTTCGGAAGGTCGGTGTGGACTTTGTGGGCCGAATGGCCTGCTTCCACAGCGCAGGGATTCTGTGATAACTCTCTCCCTGAAAAAGCCGTGGAAACCGAGTCCTTGAGTGTTTTTAAGGCTGAGGTAGAGGGGCTGTTGTTAAGTTGGTGTCAGTAAACGGTTGTCAGGGGTTGCTGGGGAATATAGATTTCAGGTGACAACCAGATCAGCCACGATCATTTTGACTGGCAGGGTAGGCTTGAAGGGCCGAATGGCCTACTCCTGCTCACTGTTCATAAACAGACATACAACACAGAAACAGACCCTTCGCTCCAACCTGCCTGTGCTGACCAGATACCTCAATTTGTCCTAATTTGCCAGTTTTTGGCCCATGTCCCTGTAAATCATACTGTATTGTCAGAGCCTGAACAGTATCCAGAGCCTCCATTTACTTCCAGACATCACGTGGAGTGAGTCGAATTAGCTAAAAATTACGGGTGGCATGGTGGCTCGGTGGTTAGCACTGCTGCCTCACAGCACCAGGGTCCCAGGTTCGATTCCAGCCTCAGGGCAACTGTCTGTGTGGAGTTTGCACATTCTCCCCGTGTCTGCGTGGGTTTCCTCCCACAGTCCAAAGGTGTGCAGGTTAGGTAAATTGGCCATGCTAAATTGCCTGTAGTGTTAGGTGCTGGTGGAGGGGGTAGGGGAGGTTACTCTTTGGAGGGTCAGTGAGGACTGGTTGGGCTGAAGGGCCTGTTTCCACACTGCAGGGAATCTAATCTAGTATCTGTGATGGTGGGGACCACTAGAGGAGGCCGAGATGGGCCATCCACTGGGCACTTCTGGCTCAAGATTGTTACGAATGCTTCATCTCTCACTCTTGCGCTGACATATTGGCTTCCCCACCTACGAGGGTGGAATACTTGAGGAACCTCCTCTTCCAGTGAGTTGTTTAATTGCCTACCACCGTTCACAACTAGATACGGTGGGATAGCAGAGCTCAGATCTGTTTCTGTTGGTTGTGGGCTCCCTTAGGTCTGTCTTGCTGCTGATGCTGTTGGTAGGCAAGGCCGTCCTGCTTGGTGACTTCACCAGGTTGGCACCTCAGTTTTAGCTATGCCTGGCGCTGCTCCTGCTCTTTCCATTGAAGCAGGGTCAGTGTGAAGGAGTCGTCAGTGTTTGTTTCTGCAGCTTTGTGTAAGGAGAGGGTTAACCATCAGCCTGCGACCAGTGTGTGCCTGACACACACTGACTCTCCAGCAGCTCCTCCTACACCACAGCGGCTTGCTGGAGCTGTGACTGAGGCTCCCTGAGGTCCCACTGAGAGCCATTCCCCTCCCCCCTCCCCCCCCTGCTGCTTCCTCATTGGCTGCCTGTAGTCAGCTGACACAGTTCTGGCAATTCGGTCGAGCAGACTGACCATAATCGACGGAAAGAGCAGCCGCTGACCAGGGTCAGAGGTCAGAGGATAAAAGTAGCATCAGGTGACAGTAGGCCATGACTCACTCCTCACCCCCTTCCCTCCAATGGGCTCCTTCTCTTCAGGACCACCCCCACCAGCTGACAAAAATCAAATAAGGAGAACGTCCCCTCCCCTCCTGCCCCTTCCCCTCCCCTCCTGCCCCTTCCCTTCCCCACTCCCACCCTTCCCTTCCCCTCTCGCATCTTTCCCCAATTTACTCCTGCTCCTCCTATCCTATGCCCCCTCCCCTCCTCCCCAACGTTCACCAATGTACCCCTCCCCATTCCTCCTTGCCTCTCCTTCACCTCTTCCCTCTCAGCCCCACTCTAAAAGCCCCCCCCTCTCTTCCCCTCCCCAACTTCCTCATTCTCTCATTTTCTAGCTTGCTGTCTCTCTCAAAACCCCCTCCCCCCACCATTTCAGCGTTCTTAACCACACTTAGCCCCCTCACACCTCCCTCTCTCCCCCCACTCTCTCTCACACCCCCCCCCCCCCCCCCCCTTACCAATGTCTATAATCCCTCACTCCTCTTCCCTCTCGGTTCCCCCCTCCTCTCCCCGTCCTGTGCCCCACCCACCACTTCCGTCCCCTCCTCCCTCCACACCCCCCCCCTCCCCTCCCCGTGGACCCCCTCTTTCTCAGACCTGGTTTGACACCCACCCGCTTTCCTCTTCTCCCTCCTTCCGCACCCACCTGCTCTTCCTCGCTCGCTCCCCCCCCCCCCCCCCCCCCACACTCTGTGCGATGGGGAGGGGGTTATTGGGGGGTGAAAATCTGGCACATCTTCTCAACCAGCCAGAGCCCACCTCCACTGAGACCGTGAAGCACCAGTCCACACTCTGACCTCTGAACTCCATTTCAGTTCGGGAAAAGTGAACCTCCTTCAGGAGAGTTGCTAGGCAACCTCCAGCTGTCTTTTGCTGATAAATATCTCCGGGCATTTGGTAATGTTTGAAAAGCAACAGTTGCAACAGATTTCCTCACAGCACAGTCAGTCAGTTTTTGTGAAAATCCACAGATGGGATGTGGGTGTCACTGGTTGGGACTGCCTTTATCGCCTATCCCTAGTTGCCCCGGCAGGTAATCAACCACCGATTGGATAAAGGGGAGTTTGGAGATACCTGCAGTTGGCTTTTGATGAAGTGGGAACGTGGAATTCAAAACACTAACATCAACCAGATCTTGCTGAATCTTTAACAATGGACCACATTTAATCTCACATCGGCCAGACTGGGCAAGGACGGCAGATTTCTTTCACCCGAAGTGAACCAGGCTAGCTCTTCCAGACTATTTTCGAATTCAAACCTGACCGTTTTCCAAGGTGGGGTTGAAAATGATCAAAGGCGAAAGTGAGGACTGCAGATGCTGGAGATCAGAGTCAAGATTAGAGTGGTGCTGGAAAAGCACAGCAGCTTCCAAGGAACAGGAAAATCGATGTTTCGGGCATAAGCCCTTCATCCCGGGAGTGATATCCCCTGGACATTAGCCTGGGACTCTCGATTCCTAGTCCAGTGACATTTGCGCCACTACCATCTCATTCATATGTTCGTATAAGTAGATACATCGTGACCTGAATTAACAGGGACTGTCTACAATTGATTTGTAAGTAAACCTTACCCCGCTGAGTAAGTGCTGACTCTGTGCAGCTCAAAGGGTTAATGAGGAAAGTAGCGACGCAGAATTGAGAACGGTCTCCAGGTCAAATGGATTTTCATCCCAGCTTGGAAGGAAATAGCTGACATTACTGGGAAATTGTAGTTTTGTTTTGTATTCACTGACAGGACGGTGGCTGGGTGAGCGTTTATTACCCGTCCCTAGTTGCCATTGAGAAAGTAATGGTGAGGTGTCTTCTTGAACCTCTGCTGTCCACAGTGAGGAGAAGCCAGTGTTGGACTGGGGTGGACACAGTTAAAAAAAAAAATCACACAGCACCAGGTTATAGTCCGTCAGGTTTATTTGGAAACACTAGCTTTCGAAGCACTGCTCCTTCATCAGACAGCTACCTGACAAAGGAGGAGCGCTCTGAAAGCTTGGACATGCAAATAAACCTGTCGGACTATCACCTGGTGCTGTGTGAATTTTAACTTCACCACAGGAAGGTGTGCGAGAAGCAGGGTTAAAGTTGCAGGAGACTTTCGTTTTCCCAACATTAATTGGGATCGTCTGAGTGTGAAAGGATCAGACGGAGTGGATTTTTTTTTAAGTGCGTCCAGGAGAGGTTTCTGGGCCAGTGCGGAGGTAGTCCGACGAGAGACGGGGCAGAACTCGACCTAATCCTCAGGAATGAATCTGGTGAAGCGGTTGAAGGGTCAGTGGGCGAGCATTTTGGGGATCGTGACCATAACGCGGCAAATTTCAAAGGCATGACAGAATTGGATAAGGACAGTGCAGAAATTAACTGTTTAACTTGGGGAAAGGCCAATTTTAATATTGGTGACAGGATCTGGCACGCAGACTAGAACAGGGAAGTCTACATTTGGACAGTGGGAACCTTTGAAAAGTAGTGCAGTGACAATTCAAAGCCAGCGTATTGCAAAGACTGAAGGGCAAGGGCAGCAATTCCTTAGGAGCCCTGGATATCAAGGGACATTGAGAGTTTGATAAAGAAAAAAGAAGGAAGGTTATGTCAGACACAGGGCGTTAAAAACAAGAGAGGCTCTTCAAAAGTATAGGCGGTTAACTAAAAAGGAAATTAAGAGGGCTCACAAAATATCATTGGCAGGTAGGATCAAGAAAAACCCCAACGCTTAAGAGTAAGGGGATTACAGGGAAAGAGTGTGTGGATTTACTGGATTAGTGGTGCTGGAAGAGCACAGCAGTTCAGGCAGCATCCAACGAGCAGCGAAATCGACGTTTCGGGCAAAAGCCCTTCCCGAAACGTCGATTTCGCTGCTCGTTGGATGCTGCCTGAACTGCTGTGCTCTTCCAGCACCACTAATCCAGTATTTGCTTTCCAGCATCTGCAGTCATTGTTTTTACCTCAAAGAGTGTGTGGAGCCCGTGGACTTGGGGGTGAGGTCTTAACTATTTTCATAGAGGTGACAGACATTGTAGATGGGGTTTTCAGTGGGATGTGAGGTTCTAGAGTGAGGAGGAGGTATTCGATGTTTCATTGGGCATAAAGGTGCATAAAACTCCAGGGCCTGATGGGATGTATCCCAGACTGCAAGGGGAAGCGAGAGAGGAGATTGCTGGAACCCTACGGGAGACATTTAATATCTCACTGGCCACAGGTCTAAGTGCCGGATGATTGGAGGATAGCGAATGTGGTTCCTGTGTTCAAGAAGGGCAGCAAGGAAAGGCCAGGTAATTATTCACCAGTTGGTCTGATGTTAGTGGCAGAGAAATTATTGGAAAAAATTCTGAATTATTTTTAAAGGAGGGAGGGAGTAAACATGGAATTATAGGCCGGTTAGCCTGACATCAGTGCTGGGGAAAATGCTAGAGTCAATTATTAAGGATGTAATAACAGCCTTTGGAAAGCAATGACTGAATCGGTCCTTGTCAGCATGGATTCACTAAAGAGAAATCATGTTCGACAAATCTTCTGGAATTTTTTGAGGGTGTGACCAGTGTAGGGGACGAGGGTGAATCAGTAAATGTTGGGTATCTGGACTTTCAAAAGGCTTTTGACAAGGTTCCACGCGCGAGATTAGTGAGGAAAATTAAAGCTCATGGTATCAGAAGTAATGTATTGATATGGATAGAGATCTGGTTAGGAGACAGGAAGCAGAGAGTTGGAATAAATGGATCCTTTTCAGACTGGCAGGCAGTAATGAGTGGGGTTCAGTGCTGGGACCCCAGCTGTTCACAATATACATTAACCATTTGGATAAAGGAATTGAATGCAGTATCTCCAAATGTGCAGATGACACTAAGCTGGGTGGCAGGGTGGGCTGTGAGGAGGATGCTAAGAGGCTGCAGGGTGACTTGGACAGACTGGCTGAGTGGGCAAATACTTGGCAAACACAATATAATGTGGATAAATGTGAGGTTACCCACTTTGGTGGCAAAAACAGGAAGGCAGTTATTATCTGAATGGTGGTTGTTTAGGAAAAGGTGAGGTGCTTTGAGACCTGGGTGTTATGGTGGAACAGTTACTGAAGGCTGACACACAGGTGCAGCGGGCAGGGAGGAAAGCTAATGGCATGCTGGCCTTCATAGTGAGAGGATTGGAGTGTCGGAGTAAGGATGTCTTGCTGCAGTTATACAGGGCCTTGGTGAGGCCACACCTTGGGTATTGTGTGCAGTTTTGGTCTCCGAGTCTGAGGAGGGATATTCTTGCTGTTGAGGGAGCCCAGCGGAGGTTCACCAGACTGCGTCCCGGGACGGCAGGACCGATATATGAGGAAAGGCTGGAACAACTGGGATTGTACTCACTGGGAAGGCGGGGGGGGGGGGGGTGGATCTCATAGAAACAAACTCCTGATGGGACTGGACAGGCTGGATGTGGGAAACACGTTCCTGCTGTTGGGAAAGTCCAGAACCAGGGGGTCACAGTCTAAGAATAAGGGGTTAGCTGTTCAGGACTGAGATGAGGAAGAATGTCTTCACTCAGAGAATTGGGAACCTGTGGAATTCTCTCCCACAGGAAGCTGTTGGGGCCAGTTCATTAGACTCTTGCAACTAAAGGGATCAAGAAGTATGGGGAGAGAGGGGGAATGGGATGCTGAGATTGCATGATCGTATTGAATGGTGGTGCAACTCGAAGGGCCGAATGGCCTAATCTACCTAATCTCTATGTTTCTAATCAACACTTGGAAAGGCAGGGATTGATCAGGAATACGTAGCCAGCACGGATTTGTTGGAGGGAGATCCTTTCTAATGTAACTGAACATTGTGAAAAGGTGACTAGTTGCATTGATGAGGGGAGTGCCGTTGATATAATTTACATGGACTTCATTAAGGCCTTTGGAAAGGAAGACCACTCGGAAGGCTGTTCCGAAAGGGAAGAGCCCATGGGATCCAGGTCAGGTTGGCAAATTGGATCCAAAATTGGCTGTGACTAGGTGATGGTGAAGGGAAGTGTTTGTGATAGGAAGCCTGTGACTAGCAGCGTGTCATAGGGAACGGTGCTGGGACCCTTGCTGGTTTTTTATTTACATTAATGAATGTAAGTGTAGAAAATATAATCAGTAAGTTTGCAGATGAAACAAGAATTGATGGTGTTGATCATGAGGTGGAGGGTCCCAGGCTACAGTCTGATATCGATCAGCTGGTAAACTGGGCAGAGCAATGGCAGATGGGTTGAGTCCTGATCATTGCGAGGTGATGCATTTTGGGAGGTCGAACGCAGGAAGGATTTACATAACGAATGGTAGGTCCCGAGGGAGCACTGAGGAACAAAGAGACCTTGATGGGTCCAAGTCCATAGATGCCCAAAGGTGACCGCACAAGGTGGTGAGGGAGGCATACACAATGCTTGCTTCCGTGAGCTGGGCATACACTATAGGAGCACGGAAAGTCTCGGGGGAACAATACAGATCATCACTCCAGGAAGGCTGAGCATTCTCTGGAGACTACAGAAGAGCTTTACCAGAATGGTTCCAGGAGTGAGGAGGTTTTAGCTCCACAGATAGATTGGAGAAGCTGTGGGTTGACATTGGAACAAAGGAGGCTGGGAGAGATATGATTGAGGTGCACAAGATAATAATAAGTTTAATTAATAGTCATTTCAAAGAAAGGTTAGCAGTTAGCTGTCAGTCATCGTTAACTGGTGTATTCTCTTATGAGAGTACTGCTGCCAATCCACTGTCCACCAATCAGCATTCACCTCCCACACAGTATAAACGTTACCTTCCTTTGGTATTGCTTGTGAATTGACGTGATCGGTGCAGGGCAAAAAAGCCTCGACAGAGTGTGTTCCCTTTCTCAACAATACCTGAGACGGGCTGCAGGGGACGATAAAAAGGTGTTCCTTTTCCTTCTGGGCTGGGGCTGGGGCAGGGGAGTCTCAGATATTGAAGGTCCTGTATACGAGAGGATTGGCGAAAGTGGGTGGGGGGGCTGTGTGAGAATGAACAGTGGGTAGGAATGATTGAGAACCCGCTGCCTACAAAAGCCAGTGCGAATGGAGATAATCAGTGATTTCAGAAGGAAATGGGATGGGCATTTAAAGGAAGTAATCTCGCAGGAGCTACAACATTAACTCAGGAGTGGAGCTGAGTGAACTGTATTGTTCTGCTGAGAGCTAACATGGACTTGATGGGTTAAATGGCCTCCTGCTGTGCTGTGTTATTATGATGTTCCAGAATACATATCCTGAGAGAATAATGGAGGCAGATTCCATTGGAATTTCCGGAAGGCAACGCAATAATTCCTTTGAAGTGGGGTGTGGGGGGAGGATAATGCTGCCCCCCCTCCCCCAGCTGTGAGGCTGACCCAGGAAGTGATTCTTGGTAACCATGTCTCTGGGAATTCTGGGTAGCAGCCACTTGCGTTGCTTCACTAATGTTCCTTTCCCTCTTGGAATTTCCAGAGATCCTGCCAGGGACTGGCCTGTGGAACGCCACGACATGCAGTCATACCGGGAGCAGAGCAGTTACCACGGAAACCAGAGGCTCCTTCACCAAGAGGCTCAGGAGTCTCCCCGATTGGACAGCTACAGCCAGCACCACCAGGGCCCCATCTTCAGCGGCTACACCAACCGGCCAGGCGGCGAGGGCTGTGACCAGCAGCTGTACCCGGGCTTCCGCAGGGAGCCCACCGATTACTACTACCCCAGGGCCAAGGACCTAACCGGGCCCCAGGCCCAGCGAAGGCTGCCCGGGCCTTTGCAGAGCGGGTATGGGGCACAGCAGGCAGGAGGCTACTCCGTGCAGTACCTGAGCGAGGGTCAGTGGAGGGCACCTCACTCCGCCGCCATGTCAGGCTACGGCCAGTTTGACCAGGAGGCCTTCACCGGTCAGTTTTCACCCGGCAGTGTGCAGCAGCAGCAGCAGCAGCTACGACACCAGGCCTTCCAATCTCCCCTTGGCTCGCAGACGGTGGTGGCCCAGCCTTCTCCCTCCCCCGCCCACCACCCCCAGCATTCCCACCAGCCCAGCCCGGCCCTGTTAGCCAAGTATCAGCAACGGGTGGCTCAGTACAACCCCCAGCAGTTCCAGACTGCTGTATCGTCATCCTCCTCCTCCTCCTCCTCTTCTTCTTCCTCTTACCTGTCACCTCAAGGCTACAGCCAGCCCCCGGGGCAGGCTTTCGATAGTTACCATGTCAACGCCGGTGCCCAGTGCGATGGCTACATGGTTAACGCCACGACTGCCCCCAGCTACGGGACCCAAGCAGGTTACAGCTACCAGGCACCAATGGGCAAGGCCTGTTTTGAACAATCAAAGGCAGGCCAGGGTCAGCAGCCTGGGCCTCAGGCCCTGCAGTACTCCAGTGCGGCCAAGGTGCCCTTGGGGAACCAGCAGTTCGCCCCCTACTGTTCAGCCGACATTCCCGCCAAGTCGCCCATGCCCTTCCACCAGAACTTCAGCCCGAGTTCCAACGCCTCCCCTGGCCACCCCGGTGGCCCAGTCCCCGTCGTGCAGCTCCACCCCTTCCCCTCTGGTGGTGAGAGCAGCGAGAGCCTGCAGTGTGGGCCGGGCGCCAATGGGCATGAGGGGCCGGGTGGTACCGCTCATGCCCCAGCCCAGTCCCACCCCGGCAGGCCTGATGCCGAGCCCCGGCTCGCAGCCTGCGGCCTACGAGGGGTTTGGGTTGGAAGGCGGGGCTGAGAAACGCCCCTCAGACTTGGGCCAGAGCAGCCTGACGGCCCTGAGCTCCCAGGTGGCCAACATCCCCAACAGAGTGCAGCACCCTGCTCATCCTCCGACACCTTGGCGTTTACACCGACGCCACGGCCGGCGGCCCAACAAGAGGCCAGGCCCCAGGAGGCCCGCCCGAGCACCAGGGCCTCGACGAACCACTGAAATCACCGCAGGCCGAGTCCTTGGATGGGGGCCTGCTCGAGTTCATCGGAGGACCCCGCGGAGAGAGTTCGTCAGCTCAGCGGCCAGAGCGGCACCTCGGAGCGAGGCTACAAGGCCCACAACCCAGACACCGTGCCCACTGCCACCTGCTCGCCAGCAAGCTCCATCGGTGACAGCGCCGGCCGGCCCCTCTCCAAGGAAGAGGTCATCGCCCAGATGTGTCGGGATGGTAAAGGCAACGCCGTGCCACCACTGACGGAGCAAGGCCTGGCCCGCAGCGAGAAGCCTGTCGGAGTCATCGTCGCCCGGGAGACCATGGCCGGTCGGGGCAATGCCATGGCTCTCGGGGGCCAAGGGGAGGAGCACCCGCAGCAGAACGCCTTCCTCACCGGCGGCGATAAAGAATCCGGCCTCCAGCAGCAACTAAGCAACGCCCGCAACATCATGGCGCCTTCAACTACCCCGAACGGGAAACGGGCTGGGGGTGCACCAGGGGCCAGGTGGCGCTCGGTGACCCCCTGGCCACAAGGATGGACACTTCCAAGTCCCCCTGGCTACATGGCGTACGGGCTTCGCGATGTGCCCAAGGGCGATGGCCAATACCACTACATGCAGTACCCAGCAGCCAGTTACGGTCACCCAGGGCCCGAGCAGTTTGGTCTGGGAGACGGGAAGGTGCACCTGGGAAAGCCTGACAAGAGCCACAGTTTGCTGCAAGAGGCTTTGCAGGCGAACTACCACGGGAGGAAGTTCCACTCGGCCTACGCTCCAGACGATCATTACCCAGGCTTCCTGGAGAGTCCATTGCAGCCCGTCAGGCAGATGATCGAGTTGACCAGGAAAGGGGGGACATAACAACAGCCTGGCCTCCCCCCCCGGGCTGGGGGGAGTCGAGGACTCCCCGGCCCAGGCTTCAGCCTGGAGCTGAGCAAGGCCGACCATGAGCCTCCGTACGAGCCTGGGGCCTCCGAGAGGAAGTCAGTCATCTGTGATGTCTCCCCTTCGAGACCCTTCGGTCACGGGCCTTTACCCCCGGGCTGCGGGCAAGGGCAGGGAGCGGGAGCTGGGCCGCGGCTTGAAGGCAGCTCGGGCCTGCAAGACCGGCCAGACGGTCATCAGGCCGGAGTCTACATGGGGGCAGATGGGAAGGCCAAGGGGCTGATGGAGCAGCATCAGGGTCAACTGAGGAACCTTGGGGCAGTACGACAGCAGGGAGCCCCACTGGAAATACGACTCATTTGAGCTGGGCCCGGTCTTCAGCGCTGGTCTCAATGCCAATGTCTATGGGCTCCTCCAGCACCCTGCTCCATCAGGCCCTCAACAGTCGACCCTCGAGGGGTAGGAGACCCTGTGGACGGGCAGGAGGTAGAGCCGGGGTGAGGAGGAGAGCGCCGACTCGGACAGACGACAAAGCTCTGATGGCCAGGGCGCCCCTGATCAAACAGGAGGAGGCGCTGGGCTCCCCGGCTGCCTGGATTCCTGGGCCGCGTCGGAGAGCACCTGCCCATCTTGCCTTGCGCCAGTGCCCCGCACCCTCCCTCCTCGCACTCCGAGACCCTGTCCTCCCTGCTGACCAAACAGGATGGCCCTCGCTCGTCCGGTCCCGAGGGGCTGACCGGTCTGAGGCCTTTACGCCAGGCCCCCAACTCCAACGGGGTGAGCGACTGGGCCGACGGGAAGGCCTTCCCGACAGAAGACAGCTGGAGCGGCGTTCCGAAGGATTCCCGAGCTCCTCACGCCCCAGAGCAGCAGCTGAGCGGCCACGCCCGCGCTCCAGCCCCCGCCTGGGGGATAGCACGAAGTTGGGGGAATGGCCAGCGGAGGCGGACAAATCGTCGCAGCCCCGCGCGGAGGCCGAACGAGTCCCCGGCTCAGACAGAGC
Source organism: Chiloscyllium punctatum (assembly GCF_047496795.1). Classification (NCBI taxonomy): domain Eukaryota; kingdom Metazoa; phylum Chordata; class Chondrichthyes; order Orectolobiformes; family Hemiscylliidae; genus Chiloscyllium; species Chiloscyllium punctatum. The sequence goes on along the minus strand of NC_092756.1, from coordinate 70,731,908 downwards.
TGTCGGTTCAGTCGTCCATCTTGTCCAGGAGGAGGATTCGGTCTTTCATATCACCCATTCCGGCCCAAACGACTTTGCCAAGACCCCCAGGACCAGAGAGGCGGACGGTCAGTTGGCTCCTCCTCACGGCATTGCCGGTGCAAACCCACTGCACAAGGGCGAACCAGGGAACGAAGCTGCACTGACCAACAGTGGCAAGGACAGCCCTGGGGCCAGCGTCTCTCCAGTGGTCTCCCTCACCAGTCCCCGGCAAACTCAAAACCCTCCCCCCCAGGAAGGGCCGGGGATTGAAGCTGGAGGCCATCGTGCAGAAGATCGCGTCCCCCCAATGGGAGGAAGTTCCCCGTGGCAGGATTACTGGAGGGGGCGTCCCGATTGGGGTAACGCTCGAGGATATCCTCTCGGTCCGTGGAAGGGTGCTGGGAGAGTGAGCACGGGGCCCACCGTGCGGGCCCTGGGGTCAAAGTTCGTGGAGAGGCCGCGGCGGAGCCTGAGGCCCAGCTCGGGGGCCCGGGGGTTGCCGGCTGCCCCCAGGGTTACGGGGGGTCTTTCCCCGGCGACCCGCCTCCCCTACCAGGCCGACCAGGCCTCCCTGGCCCGCTCCCCGCAGCTGGCGCTCGGCCAGGGTCTCGGTTGCCAGCCTCCCCAAACCGGACAGCCTGCCCCCCAAAGGGTACTTCCCGTCGGGCAAGAAGAGGGGGGCGCCCCTTGGGGAAGCATCAACAAGGACCAAGCGGCAGCTGCAGCCATGCCGGGGCCTGCAGCCCCTGGGGGAGGAGGCCGACGAGAGCGCCCCCAAGAAGAGGCGGCCCAGGAGGAAGAAGGCGCCCCTACACTCACGGCCAGGAGGAGGAGGAAGCCAGAGGCCCCAGCGGCCTTACCCCAAGAGCCCGAGATCAAACTGAGGCACGTGGGGGGCCGGGTCGCCCGCAGGAGGAGGGGGGGGACGCCCAGGACCGGATCTTCTCGCCGTACGTGCTCCTGGAACGGAGGCGGGAGGGCCGCGCTGCTTTGCACCATTATCAACACCCAGGAGGATGAGCGGAACCGGGGCCAGAGAGGGCCCCAGAGTCACCAGGGGCCTGCGTCCGCCCCCACCCCCCACCAGCTGCGCCCGGTAAAAGTCCTGCCCGCCTCCTCGCACATGGTGGCGGGCCCCCTGGTGACAGAGAGCTCCACCCTCGGCCTGCTGCTGTGCTGCTTGTGCGGGAAGTGCGCCAACCACCGCGACCTGGGCGACCTCTTCGGGGCCCTACTACCCCTACCTTTACGCCAGCACCTTGCCCAAGAACCCACCCCCCCAGGAAGCTGCTGCCCCCGCCCCAGCCGGATCAAGGTCCCGGCACAAAAGCATGCCCGAGCTCCTAAAGACTGGTCATTCGGAGGACGAGGGCAAGGGGCCCGGGCGCTGTCCCGGGGCACACGCGTTTGAAAAGGCGCCACTACTCTGAGGACTGTAACCCACATCGTGGGCCAGTCCCCGCAGCAACAAGGGTCACCGCCGCTGCTACTGTTGTGAGAAATCGCCGTCGTCCGTGTCCGCACGAACTCCGCGATTGAAAAGTGAGCTCAGTTCCCAGGTGGACCTCCAGTTGCCTCAACTACCTCTCGATCCCAATGAACTGTGGGTGCACGGCGCCTGTGTGCTCTGGGCCAGTGAGGTCTACCTGGTCTCGGGGAGTCTCTACGGACTACAGGAGGCGGTGGACATGGGCCGAGAGACGGTGAGCGCACAGCGGAGGGAGCAGGGCAACTGGAACCCCAGGGGCTTTACAGGGGAGGGGACAGGCTTGTGGACAAGAGGAGGGAGTCTGACAGGGGGGAGAGGGGGAGTGAGTGTGGGGGGAGAGGGGAGAGGGAGTGAGGGGGGAGGGGGAGAGGGAGTGAGGGGGGAGGGGGAGAGTGAGTGACGGGGAGTGGGGGAGTGAGTGAGGGGGGAGGGGGGAGTGAGTGAGGGGGGAGAGGGGGGGAGTGAGTGAGGGGGAGAGGGGGGAGTGAGTGAGGGGGAGAGGGGGGAGTGAGTGAGGGGGAGAGGGGGGAGTGAGTGGGGAGGAGAGGGGGGAGTGAGTGAGGGGGAGGGGGGGAGTGAGTGAGGGGGAGGGGGGGAGTGAGTGAGGGGGAGGGGGGGAGTGAGTGAGGGGGGAGAGGGGGGAGTGAGTGAGGGGGACGGGGGAGAGTGAGTGAGGGGGAGGGGGGGAGTGAGTGAGGGGGGAGGGGGGGGAGTGAGTGAGGGGGGGAGGGGGGGAGTGAGTGAGGGGGACGGGGGAGTGTGTGGGGGGAGGGGGAGAGTGAGTGAGGGGGGGAGGGGGAGAGTGAGTGTGGGGGGAGGGGGGAGAGTGAGTGAGGGGGGAGGGGGAGAGTGAGTGAGGGGGAGGGGGGGAGTGAGTGAGGGGGGAGAGGGGGGGAGTGAGTGGGGGAGAGGGGAGTGTGAGTGAGGGGAGGGGGAGAGGGGAGAGTGAGTGAGGGGGGAGGGGGAGAGTGAGTGAGGGGGAGAGGGGGGAGTGAGTGGGGGGAGAGGGGGGAGTGAGTGGGGGGGAGGGGGAGAGTGAGTGAGGGGGAGGGGGAGAGTGAGTGAGGGGGGAGGGGGGGAGTGAGTGAGGGGGGAGAGGGGGGAGTGAGTGGGGGGGAGAGGGGGAGTGTGAGTGAGGGGGGAGAGGGGAGTGTGAGTGAGGGGGGAGAGGGGAGAGTGAGTGTGGGGGAGAGGGGAGAGTGAGTGGGGGGAGAGGGGGAGTGTGAGTGAGGGGGGAGAGGGGAGTGTGAGTGAGGGGGGAGAGGGGAGAGTGATGAGGGGGAGAGGGGAGAGTGAGTGAAGGGAAGAGGGGGAGAGTGACTGAGGAGGGTGAGGGGATGGTGAGTGATGGGGAGGGGAGAGTGAGTGAGGGGGAGAGGGGGAGAGTGAGTGATGGGGACGGGGGAGAATGAGGGGGAGAGGGGAGAGTGAGTGAGGGGGAGAGGGGAGTATGAGTGAGGGGGAAAGGGGAGTGTGAGTGAGGGGGAGAGGGGAGTGTGAGTGAGGGGGAGAGGGGGGAGAATGAGTGAGGGGGAGAGGGGAGAGTGAGTAAAGGGGAGAGGGAAGAGTGAGGGAGGGGTAGAGGGGGAGAGTGAGTGAGGGAGGAGAGGGGAGAGTGTGTGTGGGGGAGAGGGGAGAGTGAGTGATGGGGAAGGGGAGAATTGGGGGAGAGGGGAGAGTGAGTGAGGGGGAGAGGGGAGAGTGAGTGAAGGGGAGAGGGGAGTGTGAGTGAGGGGGAGAGGGGAGAGTGAGTGATGGGGACGGGGGAGAATGAGGGGGGAGAGGGGGAGAGTGAGTGAGGGGGAGAGGGGAGTATGAGTGAGGGGGAAAGGGAGGGAGTGTGAGTGGGGGGAGAGGGGAGTGTGAGTGAGGGGGAGAGGGGGGGAGAATGAGTGAGGGGGAGAGGGGGAGAGTGAGTAAAGGGGAGAGGGAAGAGTGTGGGAGGGGGTAGAGGGGAGAGTGAGTGAGGGAGGAGAGGGGAGAGTGAGTGTGGGGGAGAGGGGAGAGTGAGTGAGTGGGGGACGGGGAGAATTGGGGGAGAGGGGTGAGAGTGAGTGAGGGGGAGAGGGGAGAGTGAGTGAAGGGGAGAGGGGAGTGTGAGTGAGGGGGAGAGGGGGGAGTGAGTGAGGGGGGTAGAGGGAAGAGTGAGCGAAGGGGAGAGGGGAGTGTGAGTGAAGGGGAGAGGGGAGTGTGAGTGAGGGGGAGAGGGGGGAGTGAGTGAGGGGGGTAGAGGGAAGAGTGAGTGAGGGGGTGAGGGGAGTGTGAGTGAGGGGGGGAGAGGGGGGAGATTGAGTGAGAGGGGAGAGTGAGTAAAGGGGAGAGGGGAGAGTGAGTAAAGGGGAGAGGGGGAGAGTGAGTGAGGGGGAAGAGGGGAGAGTGAGTGTCGGGAGAGGGGAGAGTGAGTGAGGGGAAGAGGGGAGAGGTGAGGAGGGGGTAGAGGGGAGTGTGAGGGAGGGGGGAGAGGGGAGAGTGAGTGAGGGGTAGAGGGGAGAGTGAGTGTGGGGGGAGAGTGGAGAGTGAGTGAGGGGGTAGAGGGGAGAGTGAGTGAGGGGTAGAGGGGAGAGTGAGTGAGGGGGAGAGGGGAGAGTGAGTGTGAGGGGGCGAGTGAGTGAGGGGGAGAGTAAGGGGGAGAGGGGAGAGTGAGTGAAGGGGAGAGGGGAGACTTAGTGAGGTGGAGAGGGGAGAGTGAGTGAGGGGAGAGGAGAGTGTGAGTGAGGGGGAAGAGGGAGAGAGTGAGAGGAAGGAGTGGGGAGAGTGAGTGTGAGTGACGGAGTGAGTGAGGGGGAGAGTGAGTAAGGGGAGAGGAGAGTGTGAGTGAGGGGTAGAGGGGAGAGTGAGTGTGGGGGGAGAGGGGAGAGTGAGTGAGGGGTAGAGGGGAGAGTGAGTGAGGGGTAGAGGGGAGAGTGAGTGAGGGGGAGAGGGGAGAGTGAGTGTTGACGTGGGCGAGTGAGTGAGGGGGAGAGTAAGGGGGAGAGGGGAGAGGTGAGTGAAGGGGAGAGGGGAGACTTAGTGAGGTGGAGAGGGGGAGAGTGAGTGAGGGGAGAGGAGAGTGTGAGTGAGGGGGAAGACGGGAGAGTGAGAGGAAGGAGTGGGGAGAGTGAGTGTGAGTGACGGAGTGAGTGAGGGGGAGAGTGAGTAAGGGGGGAGAGGGGAGAGTGAGTGAAGGGGAGAGGGGGAGACTTAGTGAGGTGGAGAGGGGAGAGTGAGTGAGGGAGAGAGGGGAGAGTGAGTGGGGAGAGTGAGTGAGGGGGCGAGGGGGAGAGTGAGTGAGGGGGCGAGGGGAGAGTGAGTGAGGGGGGAGAGGGGGAGAGTGAGTGAGGGGGGAGAGGGGAGAGTGAGTGGAGGGGAGAGTTAGTGAGGGGGGGAGAGGGGAGAGTGAGTGAGGGGGAGAGGGGATGGTGTGTGAGGGGAAGGGTTATAGTGAGTGAGGGGGAGAGGGGAGAGTGAGTGAGGGGAAGAGGGGAGGGTTAGTGAGCGGGAGAGGGGAGAGTGATTGAGGAGGGAGAGGGGATGGTGAGTGAGGGGTGAGGGGAGTGAGGGGGAGGGGAGAGTGAGTGAAGGGAGAGGGGAGAGTGAGTGAAGGGGGAGAGGGGAGAGTGAGTGAGGGGGGAGAGGGGAGAGGGTGAGTGAGGGGGAGAGGGGAGAGTGAGGGAGGGGGAGAGGGGAGAGGGTGAGTGAGGGGGAGAGGGGAGTGTGGGTGAGAGGGAGAGTGAGTGTGGGGGGAGAGGGGAGAGTGAGTGAGGGGCAGAGGGCAGAGTGAGGGGCAGAGGGGAGAGTGAGGGGGAGAGGGGAGAGTGAGGGGGAGAGGGGAGAGTGAGGGGGAGAGGGGGAGAGCGAGGGAGGGGGAGAGGGGAGTGTGAAGTGAGGGGGAGAGTGAGTGAGACGAATGAGTGAGGGGTGGGGGGAGCATAAGTGATGGGGAGAGTGAGGGGGGGGGAGAGGGGAGAGTGAGTGTGGGGGAGAGGGGAGAGTGAGTGATGGGGACGGGGAGAATGGGGGGAGAGGGGAGAGTGAGTTAGGGGACAGGGGCGTGTGAGTGAGAGGGGAGAGGGTAGTGTGAGTGAGGGGGAAAGGGGAGTGTGAGTGAGGGCGGGTGAGGGGAGAGTGAGTGTGGGGGGAGAGGGGGAGAGTGAGTGAGGGGTAGAGGGGAGAGTGAGTGAGGGCGGTGAGGGGAGAGTGAGTGTGGGGGGGAGAGGGGGAGAGTGAGTGAAGAGATGAGGTGAGAGTGAGTGAGGGGAAGAGGGGAGAGTTAGTGAGCGGGAGCGGGGAGAGTGATAGAGGAAGGAGAGGGGATGGTGAGTGAGGGGTGAGGGGAGTGTGAGTGAGGGGAGAGGGGAGAGTGAGTGAAGGGGGAGAGGGGAGAGTGAGTGAGGGGGGAGAGGGGAGAGGGTGAGTGAGGGGGGGAGAGAGGCGTGTAAGTGAGGGGAGAGAGGGGAGTGTGAGTGAGGGGGAGAGGGGAGTGTGAGTGGGGGGAGAGGGGAGTGTGAGTGAGGGGGAGAGGGGAGTGTGAGTGAGGGGGGGTGTGGGGAGAGTGAGTGTGGGGGGAGAGGGGAGAGAGTGAGGGGGAGAGGGGGGGAGAATGAGTGGGGGGAGGGGAGAGTGAGTGATGGGGGGACGGGGGAGAGTGAGGGAAGGGGGAGAGGGGAGAGTGAGTATGGGGGGGGAGGGAGAGTGAG